>NW_021635221.1:0-278361 GCF_004799145.2 Neltuma alba
AAATTTTACTAAATTACACTTGATTTCTTACAATCTGCGTAGAAATTAATTTAAAAATACATAAAACATTGTTTATTCATGTAAAAATTAAAGTTTTATTTTTTATAAAAAATTAGTTTTTTAAAACTATCACAGATTTTAATTGAAAATAAAAGTTATATAATTTTATTAAAATTTAGATTATTATATAATTTATTATATACACGATTGTAAAAATTAAAGAAAGAAATATGTGTAATTTATTTTTATTTTATAATAAATTTATATCAGATATAAAAATAAAAAAATTGATGTAATGCTGAGAAATTTAAAGAATTCAGATAATTTATTATAATTTTATAAGACCCCTCGTCAAAATCATTTAACAAAAGCCACCTATTATATATAAAAAACTTCATGTAGTGCTAAGAAATTTAAATAAATCATTTTATTTTATTTTTTAAATTGTTTATATAATAAATTGTATAATAATCTAAATTTTAATAAAATTATATAACTTTTATTTTCAATTAAAAGAAAATTTTAATTTTTGATAAAGAAAATAAAACTTTAATTGTACATGACTAAACAATATAATGTTTACGTATTTCTTTTTAATTGATTATTATGTAGGTTGTAAATTTTGAGAGAAAACAGTGTTTAAGTTAGTGAAATTTATTAATTTATTGGTTTTAAAAATAAAATGTAATAGAAAATATAGGAGAAATGTAGGAGGTTCAAATAGGAATAATATAGTCTTTTTAAATTTATATTTGAATATTTGATCCTTTTAAATAATTTTAATTTTTATGATCCTCTCCCATAAATATCACTCCCTATTAGTCCTTTTTTCTAATTCTCCCCATAATTATATGCATATATAATATTATATAAGAAGGCCTCGTAGCTAGTAGCTAGTAATAAAGCTAATTTAGAAAGTCTATGGAGTGGATACCCTGATTTCATCACCAAATTTATGCATACACATATTTATAAGGGAATGAATTTATAATAATTCTAACTTCGAAGATGATAACATCATACTGTATGGAGTTTTTAATAAAATAACTCAGCTCAAAAAAAAAAAAAAATAACACCACACATATGGCTACAAATGGTTTGAAAACATGCCGGTAAAAAAAATGGTTTGAAAACATACTGAAATTTTTTAGAGGATCATTTTTATTTTTTTATTTTTTCAGATCTTTTTATTAGGCCCAAGACTCAATCAGCTTTCTAAAAACCTTTTCATTTTCTGCTTTAATTCCGAATTTCAAGTCAGCTCAATCAAGAAAATGGTTTTCTAGCTAGCCCAAACCGAGTCATTAGTTTGGTTAACAATTTCATTCACCAAACTGTCCAATCCCATCCGATTTTTTAATTATAATTTGTAATAGTTTTTCAGTCATGGGATTTATTTTTTTTCAATTCATTTGAGTCTATAGGAATAACTCCCACTACATTTTAGTTTCCATAAAAATGTTAAATATTAAAGTCTTCATTAAAAAAATTCCAATTAGAGCTTTATAGTATTTAAGATTAACTTAGCTCGTATAAGTATCCAATATTATTAATATTATAAATAAAAATGAAAAATCTAGCAACGCTAGTTCTCATATTGAAGTCCCACAATAATCAAGTTTATATTAGCAAGAAATATTAGACAGAGATATTGGATAGTTGTAAAAAAATTTTAAAAAAGGAAAAATTTCAGGAAAAGCTCTTGGAATATAAAAAATTTCAGATTGGATTCTGGAATTGTGTAAATGACAAAAAGGGTCAATGACCCAATCTGTCATTCATAAAATTAGAAGGAATTGATAACTTTCTTTTGGCTAAGCAAAAGTGAGTAGTTGTTCTCTAAACAAATCTAGGTAACACGTATACTGTTCTAGTGATTACATAATTAGTTATGGTTAATAACAAAGTACCTGATTACAAAAAAATAAGTAGTTATTCTCTACACGAATCTAAGTAACGCTTACACTGTTCTAGTGATTACATGATTAATTGTAGTTAATAACAAGGTAACTGACTATGAAAAAGTGAGTATGAAAAAGTGATTAGTTATTCTCTGCACGAATCTATTTAACGCTTAAATCCTTATAGTGATTCCTTAAATCATTGTAGTGAATGAATACAAATTAGGACAAAGTTGTCAATTCTTTTTAATTTTACAAATGACAGATTGTGTTATTGACTTTTTTTGTCATTTACACAATTTCAGGTCCTAATCTGAAATTTTTTATAATCTAAGAGTTTTTTTTGTTTTGGGATTTTCCCTTAAAAAAATGGTGGGCACACGGTACAATACAAACAAATATAGCTGTCCGTGTTTCGTTTCCCAAACAACCAACCCACAAATCTCACTCCCATATCCCCACTGTGCTCCACTCTTTCACGTTTCCTTCTCTTTTTTACCATGCCGCGGCTTCGTGAAAAATAACACAATAATTAATTTGACTTTCTGTCTTTCCTCCTTTTTTTTTTTTTTTTTACCACATAAACTTACTCATTCCAACTGCCCGGAAAGCAGCAAAACTTCTAAGATTGAATTTCTTCTCACATAGATAGATATAGCTTGAATATATATATATATAAGAATTATTTTTTAAAAAACAAATAATTGAGAAAAATAGAGATAAAGTGTAGAAAAATAATAGTTGTGTTGAACATGAGTAATGGAACTGCACAAATTTTGGAATGGACTTGATTTCTTTTTGGTTAAGATGTTTTTTCTCTAAAAGTATTCATTAAGAAGTTACAGGTAGAAGATTTATTTTTATTCATTTTACTCAATGTTTAGAAATATTTAAAAAAACAGTGTTACTTTTTTCATTAAAAATTACTGTTTATAATAGAAGGGTGAAATTACTCATTTTTTAACCTATTAACTCAAAAAGTGGTTTTAAGTACTTCGTGGATATTTTTAAGATGAAAATTAACTTAATCCAACCTGGGTAGTACAAAGGTAATGAAAGGGAGAGAAAGAGAGAAATTTTTTTAATAAATTTAATTTTGAAAAAATTGATGAAGTAAGTCAAAAGTTTTTAATTAATTTTTTCTTGTTTTTTTATCTTGCATATTTTCTCATACATAATATATGGCAAGGAAAATTCAATAAAAAACAAAGAAGACACGAAGTTTTTTCTTGTTGCGTAATAAGTAAGTGGGACGAAAGAGGACAAAACACGTGGCCGACATGCATACGAGAGTTGGTCCCACAAATGGGGCAATAGAAGAAGAATATCCCAAGATTTAGTGGGGGGAAGCATGATGGCGGATGCACACCAGATCTTTCCCCTATGCTCCCCGTGGGGCTCACCGTCATCCCTACCCCAGCTTCGCCTCCCCCACCCCCCTCTCTATTGCGTTGCATGCTTTTTCTCGTGCAATCATTCTCTACCATTTCTCAAGTTACCCCAATTCTCCATCATCGCATTAAATAATTTATTTTCCAAAAAAAAAAAAACCAATGGGTAGGGATTGTGATTGTTTGGTTTTCTATTTCCAAAACTATTTTCTTAAAATAAAAAAAATATATTTGCAAATGTATTTTTAGTAATGTGTTCTAGAAAAAGGTAAAACAAAAATAAAATTTATTCTGAAAAATTAAAAAAATCAGGATCTTTTTTTTTGATGGTATGATAATTTTTGTCCTCAAAAATTAGAGAAGAGGGAGAAAATATAATATTTTCATTAATAATAATCATATTAGTAAAACAAGCTATTTTTTCATCTTTTACTTCACTAATTTAAATAAGGTTTTTGAAATAACGATTTGAGCAGATTTTTAATTTTTTTACAAATTTTTTTTTTGAAAAATTACTCTATAAAACTATCTTAAGATCATAAAATAGATAATAAAACCAAGTAAACCCTTATTTTATACTTTTGCTATTCCTATTTTCCTGTTCCATTTTCGTTTTGTTCCCTAAACATGTCTTGTTCCATATTTAAAGATATAATTATTGCTTATTTCTGGTAATAATTTTGGTACATGGAGAACATTAAATGGGGGTAGTTCATATTTAAAATTGTATATGGCATGAAAGAAAAGTAAAACTGAAAAGGAATAATAGGTGGATTTTCCTTTCGTATTGCCATGACCTATTTTCTTTACCAAGACAAGTAAATTTAGAACTTGTAAAAATTAATGAAATTGGGTGATTTTTATGTAAGTACCAAATGAAATGTCTATTTTTTTAAATTTTTTTTTATATAACTCAGAGTATTCTCAAAGTCATTTTGATTAAAATTAAAATATATATTGGCCTCTCAATAAATTCACTTTTCATGATCTTATATTTTCTACCTTACAGAATGAAACTACTTACCATATCAACTAACAATTTATTAATAATAAAATGTTTATTTAACTGTGAAGAGTTGGAATATGTTTTGATTGTCTTTTGTTAAATTTATCCATTATTAAATTATATTGAAAATGTGGAACAATTAAACTGAAGGTTTATATTTAAGCCAAATTTCAAATTTGTTATACTATATTCGTTTTTAGCTCACAAAAATCAACAAAACCATGCTTTGTGTTTTGATTCTATAAGGTGAAACGCCGACTTAATTGCAAATGGATGGTTGACATGAATTGTTTAGTTATTTTTGATAAATTCAAATCCAATGATAATAAAATGTGATTTCAATATATAATTTCCAACCGCGAAGGAACACGACTAATTTGGATCCATTAATCACACAACTTCTTAATACGTGACCCTTTCTTTCTCTGTCATATTTGAATACATCAAGGGGCGAAGAAAGAGGTTTTCGTTTACTTGTTAATTTTTGAATGGCTTCCTCTTCTTTACCTTTCCCCTTTTCCTTTTCTTCATTCTTTCTTTTATTTCTCTTCTGTTCTGTTCCGTTTCCCTTTCAAGCTGCTTACCAATTATCATCCATCATCATGCCTTGCTTTTGATGCATTACTATGTTGACTAATCCCAACGAACCACTCTCTCTCCCTTTCTCTCACCTTTGCTTTCCTGCTCCCCAAACACTCTCGCTTGGTCTCTCTTTGGCTGGTTCCAAACGAAACAAATTAACCCATTATTCGTCTTTCTCAAGATTACATGAATGAAACTAATAAAGCACTCATTCTTACTCATCTTCTCTGCTTCTTTTACGTAGAGATTTATATGCTTGGTTCTGAAGTTTGGCCTCCGTATCCACAGCTCGGTGCTTCTCCTTCTTCATCTTCTTCCTTCAATTTGAACAGTTTGCGAAATGACGCAGCGTTTTGCGCTCTGAACGTTTCATCCGAGTAAGATTCAATTCAGCCATCTGAGTTTCATGTCTTGGGCATGTTCTCTGTTCTTGTATCTGTGTTTTCTCTTGTTAGTTTTTCCAATTCTTTAAACAATTTTTTTCTGCTTTCAATTAGTTTCTTAGATGTCTGATGCAATGCCTGATTCTGTGATGAGTAATTTGATTGAAGCATTCTCATTGACTTGTTGAACAATTAAAAGCATAAGATAGCTTTTTTACCGGATGTACCCCCCCCCAAAAAAAAAAAAAGAAAACAAGAAAAAACGTGTGGAAAATAACTCAGTGTAGGTTTTACTTTGAAAAATCCAAAAGGATAGGGACAAAAAGGAAATGATAAATCCTCCTTGTGGGATGAGCAGAAGTTGACCTGTAGTGAATAACTTTATCAGTTTCAGAAGACGATGGCCACGGCCACATAGGCCAAATGCCTTGCTGGATGCCAATTAGTAATCAGGAGATGGATGCCAATGATACTGTGTAGAGAAAAGATACTCTGACAGTAGTCATAATCATTTTCTGCAGTTTGATGATGTTCATGGAATTGGAGTCTGTTGGGACTAATTCTAAGAAATAGAATGCTTGTGAGGATTTTTGTTCCAAGAAGCATTAGTTCTTCAAAAAAAGAGTCCTGTTATATTTAGCACTTATATGAAGCAAAGCACTTCAATTTGTACTAAGATATTTTATTCTGTTAGATTCTTTTGTGTTGTGTCATTGTATTTATATCATATGATGTCTCCTTCAGTGTTATTATCGGTGCTTCTTAGATTCTGATACAACTTATTTAGATAAATAATTATGAATGGATTTCTTCTGTCTGATTGAAAGCAATGGGCCGTGCCATTTATTATATATCACCTCATTTCTAAACAGGAGTCAAATTAGCACCAAAACCATGCCTAGCGGCCTTATTTCCTGGCACAAATGCTGAAATTTTTAGTTTATAATATGCTAAATGAAGGTGAACCATGAGAACTACATATTTGCATTCAGTAAAAAGCAGTGAGAATGACTTTGCAATCAGGTCTCAAACTTAATTATGAATCATTTTCGCATTCAGTTAAGAAGCTTATGGTAACACATTCTTGTTATTTGTTCATGATGAATCATTTTCATATTCAGTCAAGACCTGTTTGGTAACACATCTTTCTTATTTGCTAATGATGAGTCATTTTCGCATTCACCTAATAGTTGTTTGGTAACACATCTTTGTTATTGTTTTTGCTTGGTGCATAATATGGAATCCAAGGCATTTTGTTAACAATTGCATTCTGTATGCTGACATATCTGCTTTGGATTTATGCACCCTTTTGGTTTTACTTGTCTCACATTTTATGGTTTCCAACTTTCAGGAATATTATGAAATGATTTTGCACTTTTGGCATAGCTGAAAATGCAGGGCCTTACAAATAAGTTTAATTAGTGATTGCCAAAAATCAAAGTAATTGATAATTTCTAAAGACTAATGAGCTTATCTCATAGGTACAAAATAATAGCTTGAGTTGAGTTAGCTAAGAAATCATCAAATTCTGAAATTCTTCAGTTACTGCCAGGAACTGGAGCAAGAGGCAGAATGCTCTGAAGTCTGATGTAAGACAATAAGAGCATTCTGCATCCACTTAGCTCAGTCAACTTCACTATTCAGCTTTCAGGTTTTATTCAAGTAACTTCAAAAACATAGCAACAGACATTTGCGTTACATCTTTCCAAGGTGTTAAGCAGTTGCTATTCTATAGACTATTTCATCATCCTCTTTCTCAGTGCATGATAGAATATACTGGTTTAGTTTATTATAGTTTTTCATTGATCTGTAGGTGAGGTCACTTTCGTCTACATGCTGAAGAACCCTCAAGAGTTCTATACACCGAAATGAGAATGACAAAGGCTTTATTGAATGAAACTTGAGGTAAGGCTCTCATGCAGACTGTTCTTTCACCATTATTCTTTATATTTAGTGAGCTTTCCTTATACGCAATTGAGGATGATGAAGACAAAATCCTTCTCTCATCTTTCCTCCCTCTTTTTTATTTTTTGATTCTCTTTCTTTGTTATTGTTTTCTTTTCTTTTCTTTTTCCTTTCCTTGTTTTTTTGTAGACTTATGTTATCTAAATTTTTAGTAGAATTGGCAGCTGGCACATGTTAATCTGTCTTCTGCTGCTAATCAGATGATCCTTGTTCCAGTTTTCTTCATGTTACGTGTATTAACTAGTTAGTCATTGCTGACAAGGCATGAGCTGATTAGGTCCTATATTTAGACCCTAGTGTGTTTTGATTGGCTCGGTTTGCAAAAGTTAGCTTTTATGCATAACACTTCACCTGCTGAAATGTTCTGTAAACACACTCTCTCTTCCCAAGCTCTTCCCAAAAATAATGGTTTTCCATTTAAGTTTCATTATTTCCTTGCAAAAGTTTTTTCCGCCTTTATACTTTAGATATTTCATACTGATGCATTGCAGTTTTCTCCCATAGCAGTACTCAATCAACTGATCAAGGTATCAGATACTTATTTCATGAAAT
Source organism: Neltuma alba (assembly GCF_004799145.2). Classification (NCBI taxonomy): domain Eukaryota; kingdom Viridiplantae; phylum Streptophyta; class Magnoliopsida; order Fabales; family Fabaceae; genus Neltuma; species Neltuma alba. The sequence goes on from NW_021635221.1 coordinate 7,781, forward strand.
ATGTTGTCACTTGCAAGGTACAAGCCATCCTTTTTCAATCGGGCTTTTGAAGTAGGGACTTTTACTGACTATTGGGTATAGACCAAAACAATCAACAATGAAGTTTATGAAACTTGGAACAAGGCCCGATACCTTCTACTCAGAACAAGCCACTAGGTACTGACAGTAATCCTTTTCTAAGATGCTTCACACAGTCTTTTTCTTCCCTTGATATGAAAAATAAACACGAATTCTGATTATGCAGGACTCTGGTTTCAGATATACCTTCAGACCTTGTGATTCAAGTCAATAATATCACTTTTCTACTGCACAAGGTACACATGAAAGGGAGTCACGGTTATATTGGTCAGAACTACTCTTTTTATTGGAGAAAAAATATAATTATGATGTTGGGGGGGGGGGGGGGGAATAGAGAGAGACCAAAATTAAGTCTTTGTTCATGTTCAATTCTACTTTTGTTTGCTGCAGTTTCCACTTCTTCCAAAATGTGGCCTCCTGCAGAGGCTTTGCTCTGATTCTAGTGATTCTGAGTCTATCTCTATAGAGCTTCACGATATTCCTGGAGGGGAAGAAGCTTTTGAACTCTGTGCTAAGTTTTGCTATGGAATTTCAATAAATATAAGTGCTCACAACATCGTACCTGCACTCTGTGCCGCCAAGTTCCTCCGGATGACTGACTCCATTGAGAAGGGAAACTTTGTTGGTAAACTTGAGGCTTTCCTGAATTCCTGCGTACTTGAAGGTTGGAAGGACTCCATTGTGACTTTGCAGACCACAGCTAAGTTACAAGATTGGTCTGAGAATGTTGGTATAGTCAGAAAGTGCATTGATTCAATTATTGAGAAAGTTCTCACGCCCCCACAACAGGTCTAAGGATTTGGCCCTTTCTACTTCGTCAAATTTCTAAAATTTCCGTAAATATGTTTAAATAGATACTTTCTATAAAAGATAGATAAACCAAACAAATCATAAATATACAATTATGTCATATGTGAGTCATACTAAATGCTGCACATAAGATACTTGTATGACTTTTCACGAGTGACTAGATCTATTGAACGTTGGGCAAGTTTTCTCAAAATACTAGAGCGGGCCTTGGACATGCGTGGATTTTGAGATGAATCACATTATTCATGGCGTGTGATTAGTGCATTTTCTTACAACTTTTATAGATATTAATTTTTAATTGTTATGCCTGTGGACATTTGCTGAATAAATGAAGATCCTCATGTACAGGTCAAATGGTCCTACACTTACACCAGGCCCGGGTACAAGAAAAAACAGAACCCCGGTGTCCCAAAGGATTGGTGGACGGAGGATGTTTCTGATCTTGAGATAGACCTTTTCCGATGTATAATCATGGCTATCAGATCGGCATATGTGCTACCACCACCACTTATAGGTGAAGCCTTGCATGTCTATGCCTGTAGGTGGCTCCCAGGGATCACAAAGCTTAGGAGTTCAACAAGTTCAGCTTCTCAGACAGAAGAATCCAAGGAAAGAAATGGAAGGATTCTTGAAACAATTGTAGGCATGATTCCGGCAGATAGAGGGTCAGTTTCAGTTGGCTTCTTGTTAAGACTTCTCAGAGTTGCAAATTTTCTTGGGGTCTCCCCAATGACGAAGACTGAACTAATAAAGAGAGCCAGCCTACAATTTGAGGAGGCAACAGTGAGTGATCTGCTTTACCCTTCAACATCACTTTCTGACCATCACTTTTATGATATAGACATAGTTCTAGCAGTGCTGGAAAGTTACTTGAAGCTTTGGAAAAGAATGGCTCCTGGTGCAGTAGAGAGCAGCAACTTTTTAAGGTCAATTAGAAGTGTCAGCAAGCTCATTGATTCATATCTTCAAGTGATTGCAAGGGATCATAATATGACGGTGTCAAAATTTGTTTCTCTTGCTGAAACTGTACCCGATGTTGCCCGAGCGGAACATGATGATCTGTACAAGGCCATTAACATCTATCTCAAGGTGAAGTATTTATATTACACCTGCATTGACATAAAATTTTGGAACCTTCTACGTCTAATTCTTATCTTCTAGAAAAATACCTAAGAAACACTGCCTTTTTTGCATTTTTTCAATCCCTCTCTTTAAAATCACTATTTTCAAAATTTCTATAACAAAGGAATAGATTAGCAGCATATAGTTAAATCCTTCAACAATTGCTTTTAGCAAATATTTGATATATTATTTGTATTTTTGTCATTTGATAGAGGTTATTACTGTCTGAAAAATTTTCTTCTCTGTTGCTTCCCAGAAACCAGAAGGCAGCGAGAGAGAGAGAGAGAGAGAGAGAGAGAGAGAGAGTCCTGCCATCATTTGTTTTGGTCAAGAGTAGAAGCTATTCTTTTCTTTCAAAACGATCTTTTCCTCTTCCCCAGCCCCTTCAAACACACACCAAAATAATTCTTATCCATTAATATAACTTTTTCATTGTACTTAATAACTGTATATAATCAGTTTCATATTGAGTTTAGCAAGACAATATGGTACATTTGTAGTAGAAGTTTCATCGCCTTACACTATTTTAATGACATTATTAACAGGAGCATCCTGACCTGAGCAAGGCCGACAAGAAGCGCCTGTGTCGTATTCTAGACTGCCAGAAACTGTCCCCGGAAGTCCGAGCTCATGCTGTGAAAAACGAGCTTCTTCCTTTGAGAACGGTTGTGCAGCTGCTCTACTTTGAACAAGAAAAAGACTCCTCCATGTCTACCACTAGCCACCATAAAATGCCAAAACCTCACGAGCTTCTTCTTGGAGCCAAAAAGAGGCCACAAGTCAGAGAGAGCAACGGGAAGCAATATTCTATAGGCCCAGATAAAGAACTCAAGAGAGAAGAAGACACAAGAAGCGTATCTCTTCCTGTAACCAGAGAAAAAGATCGACCCAAAATTAAAAGATCAGGCAGTAAGTTGCCAGAGGAACTAGAAAGGAAGATGGTTATAAAAGAGGTTGAAGAAACGGGATCAGAGAGGGGAATGGAAGTGAAAGAAGAAAGTATACCAGGTGGTAGCAGGTTGAACTTGGATCCTAAGAAAAGCATGAGAAGGGCACGAAGTAAGTCAGAGTATGGCCGTGAAAAAGGAAGATAGAGAGAAATATATATCTTAGACACAACATCTGTTTAATTACTTTTATATGTGAACTTAGTAATTTCAATTCTTATTATTTTCTTTTTCCAGTGACATAAATGTTGTACTACAAGTACAAGCAGATAAATATTTGCACTTTACTGTTTCACGGTAAAGAGTTGCGATTATTAGGAAATATTTGAGAAATTTTTGTTGTATTTTATCTATTGAAGAGGTCGATACTGCATTTGGAATTGGAATATTCTGAGAGTCACATTTTCCACGACATTGCAATTGTAATATACGACCTTCTGTCTTCGGTCTTAATATAAGAGTTAGTTGGAGATTTGATTTAGTCTTAAATATAAAAATTCAATCTATTTTGCCTTTCCAAATTTGTAATTTACTGTTCCTATTGATTATACATGTCAAGGGTTTCTGTCCAAAAAAGGCATTTCACAAAAAGCAACTCATATCTGTGGCAAATAATTAACTTACTGATTTTCTTTATCTAATCAAATTAGTTAGGTAATTCTTATATTAAGGATCAGATATAGTATCATGATATCCCCACTGCTAAATTGGGAGAGAAGAGATTTTTTTTTTCTTTCTTGTTTTTTAGATCATCATGTAGTGTCTGTTACTTTCTCAATAGTCACTGATTGTCATATAACTCCTTTTTCTGAGGAAAGCTCTTTGAAGTAATCTAGCATTGATCTGAACCTTCGGAATTGACTCAGTTTAATAGTGTCCATTTAATTTTTATATATGTTTATAATTTCATATAACATTTAAAATATCGCTTGTCCGGGTGGTAACATCTCGGGAAACTGAATTTTCAAGTGCTTCAAAATTTTTGCGGTCATATGAAAACACTGAACAATCTGAAAGAATCATATTCCCATTTGTGTTCCTTGCATATTCCTCAATGGGGTATTCAATGGATGCATATACATTTAATCAGTAAATGAGCCCTCTTTTTCTTTTCTTTTTTTCCCTCTTTTTTTTTTGACACACCAAAATTGGATTTCATGAGCAGGTTTGAATAGTTGCACTAGAAATAGGAACTAGCCATATGTCCAATCCAGAGCATCCTCAGAACTGGTAAAAAAGTGAACAGGCAGGAAACTAGCCTAAAACCGGTCTTGAACCGATCTATGATGAACAATAAATATTTTTATTGTACCACTTTGGTCATAAATATAAGTCATTTATAGGAAAAAATTTTGGTCCAACATTTAAGTTACTTATAATATACTTAATGTTTGTTTTCCAATTTTACTCTTATTTAATCATCATTGGAAAGAGAAAAAAAAAAGGAAGATATATAAGAATGACTTGTCAATTTGTTAATGTAAAGAGAGGAAATTTTAATAAGGGTAAAATTAAAAATTTATTAATTTAAATATTTCTTGGTATGCAAAAAATGTGATGGGCAACTTATATTAAGAACCAGAGTGATAATGATGTGATCTACTGTAAACTTAGTATGTATGACAAGAATCTGGATAAAAATTATCTAATGTTCTTATTTTTCATACGTTTTTTTTAAAATTATATCATAGTTCAATAGTCCAACTGATGAACCTTGAACCAATGGCTTGGTTAGCTCAATGCTATGTTTAATTATGAAACCATCGTTTTTAACCGCTGCTCATAGAATATTAATGTAAAAAATTTTCAGCGTCTAAAATTTCTTGTTCATCCTTCCCCTTTTGAACTTCTATAATTTATTGTGTCTGAATTATTTAGTTTATTATGCTAGAAAGGCTGGTCACCAAAAAGGAGGCGAATAGAGCGATGCAAAATTTTTACAATTTAAATGTAAACACAGAGTGAGTTGAGAAACATGTCCATGACAACGAAAAAAATCAGAAGCTAGAGGTGAAGTTTAAGGTTGTGTTCGGGATCACGCTGATGAGCCTCAACAAGCTGTAAAAAGTAGCTACAAACCTAAAATACATGTTTAGATGGGTGCTAACAGTAAATGGCTTATGCTTTCTGGTAAAAAAAAAAAAAGGCTTATGCTTTGAAGTGATTTTTTTCCCAACAATGCCTTTTGTTGCTTTTGTCTTTTGCATTTCACGTTAGACAAAAAAGTAGGGTCCAGATGGGTGAGTGAAAGGCTGCTTTTACTCATCTCCTAGAGTTCATTTCAAGATTAATAAAATCTTTTTTAAAAATTTAATTGGTGAGAAGTAACTTATAAATTTTTACACATATTGAGTGCGAATTTTATACACAAAGTACTTATATTCTGATTTAGATAATTCTCACTAATTATATTTTCAATAGGGGGATTTTTTTCCCGATTTTTTCCTAAATTTAAATATTTTAGTATTTTTAAATTTTTTTGAATAATAACTATGTAAACAGAGTAAAATTAAAGTATTTAATTAAGAGAAACACATAGGCACCAAATTAAAAATTGAGCAAAAATACAAGCATCTGCAAAATGGTTTTCTCTTCATTTTTATAATTTTTAATTTTAATATTCCTCTTAAAATTAATACATAATGTGCATATACTATATATACATTATTTAATAAAACTATTTCCTTTTAAATCATTTTATATTCAAACTTACTTTTATATTAATAATCTAAATAAGTTTTCGCTTGTCAAATTGATTTTTTTTAACAAAAGTCAATCCAAACATGAATTAAATTACACTAATTGACTTTTCTTTTTGTATAATTCAAAGTATGCTCAAGTCACTTTTAACTTGAAATTAATTTTTGTCAAGTCGGGAGTACCACATCTCACATTTTTGGCTACTAAGAGAGAAATTTAAAACTGACTAAAGGCTAGATAGGATAATAGAGACATAGATGAGACATCTTTTGAGATAAAATTCTAGTAGGAACTAAATTGTAAATTTGAAAAACTTCGTTCTAAAAAATGCATTTTTGGAAGGTGTGCTCGAAATTAACAGAAAATAAGAAAAAAATTGTATAAACTAGAATTTGAGGCCTAAAAGGTGAAAATTTGATAAAAATAATTTGTGATACGAAAAATGTAATACCTTAACTTTAGACCATGCATGCGGCCAAAACATGATAATTGGAATAACTTCGCATAATCACATCTCATTAAACTAGGAAAAACAGATTTTGAAAAATTACTTAGGTTACTGTTCATTTTATAACTCTAAAAATATTGTCAACTTTGAAAATTCATAATTAATTCTAGAAAAATTGAAATGAGGTGGTTCTAAGTTTTATTTGAAGCTCATTCAATTCCTTATGGAGGAAAAATAATCATCGGTCAATTACTAAATCGTATGAGGCTTCATTTTCTTCCAAAAAATCACTATTCATTTGGTCTATTTTTATTTTTCAACATTTTACCTTAACTTCAAAAGTTCATATCTTTTCATACAAAACTCCAATTTTGGCAATCTACTACTTCATTTGAAGCTTAAAATATGATCCATAAGGCCACCAAATTTCATATCCAGATTCTATCATTTGCTCATAAAAGTTGCAGTCCCAAAATTAGGTTTTACAAGCTATTTTATCTCATTTTATTTCCCTAACATGTGAAATTTGATTTCTAGCTTTCATTCTTACTAAAATCCATTCATACAATCATGGATACTATATCATAATACCTCCCAAGGAGTGGGAGCAACCATCCATACAAGCATTGATCAATACACAAACATTACATAATCCATATAATTCATTATACAAAACATATAAAACTTCATAATATTGCATGCAAGATTCCTTATCAAGCTTCCAAACTCTTTCTTTTGTCCCTTTATGAGCCATCTCCTGGGAGGATCAATTGTATATAAAAAAAGTGAGATTTGAAAGAAATCTCAATGGCATAAAACAACAATTATAGTACTAAAAATGTCAAATTATTCATCCTGTACATAATCAAATCTTTTCACATATTTGTTCACATTTTCATGCAATGGAAAGGGAACATAACATCATCTCATTAATATCTTAACTACACACATTGCCAAGGCATAAATGCAAGGACTTAAATACATTTCATCACACATAACCACATCTGGCATAATATACATAGCAAAACAACCAATATAAATCAATACTAAAATTATAAGTTCATGCTACCCCTTATCAAGATTAACTCCTTGATCCTCTTAGCTTGCTCTTGAGCCTCCTCTTGCTCAATTCCAATGTCTATTAATCACATAACAATGGCATTCCACATTACTAAAACAATTTATCAAATACCTAACTTAAAACCCTAACTAATAATCCTTAAATTTTGGGCTTTTGCATTATCTTTTCTGACATAATTCTCTTAGTAGCCAGATGGTGGGAAGAAATTGGATTTTTATAAAACTAAGCTTAAGTTTTAACAAGAATCAAACTCTAACCCTATAATCTTAGCTCGGCTGAATGGTATACCAAATTGTCACAAATTATGGTTCTTCTAAAAACCAAGTTAAAACATAAATTTCGAACCATTCTCTACCCTTTAATTTGTATACCATAAATAATTCATTTCTCAGTGTATGAAAACTTGGATAGCAACTAGACTTAGGGTTTCAAGCTTTCAACTTCCAACAAAACCCTATATAGAACCAACAATTCATATGGCATCATAAGTTGGATAAGATTGATGATCTTACCTTGATTAAGTGCTTAATTTCACCTAGATTTTCCCTTATTCTTCTCTTCTTCCTTCTTCCTCCTTGCTTGGCCGAAACTTTCCTTTCTTTTTGCTCTTGAGTTGACTAAAAATTTTAGCCTAAAGTGAAACATTCTTCCTTAAACCCTCTTTAGTACATGTTTGGAAGTGTTACAGTTCAAGCTATTTACGAAACAAACCCGTAGATTGAAAACTTGCTTACTAGTTAATGGGTTTCTGTTCACTAAAAATTCTAGATTTTTGGTCCAAATTTGATAATTCATAACTAATTCTAGAAAAATTATATTAAGGTGATTTGAAATTCTATTTGAAGTTATTTCAATTTTCTATAGGGAAAAAATTTAAATCTGGCCTTACCCCATGCCAATTTGTATAGTGTATTCGTGAAAATTTTGCTGTTCATTTGATCAAAACAGTATTTTTTTAGTTTCTCTACCTTAACTTTGACTGATCATAAATCTTAGCACACATATCCATTTTAACTGATCTACCGCTTGTTTCAAATCTTAGGATGTGTATTTTAAGCATACCAAATTTCATGAGCAGAATCAATCGTTTGCCTCACTTTCACTTTGCCACTATTTTCATGGCTTATTTAAGGATAACTTATCCCCCTAACTTGCATTAATAATCCATAATAAATTCAATACATATGCCATACTGATCCAACATTGCATTTATCATTATTATTCATCATTATAGTCCATTTATACATGCCATTATTATCATTTGTCATCACATAACATCAATGGCACATCTATAACATACATTGGTATACCAATTACACAGTGTAATATAATAAATTTCTTCAATTTTTTCCTCTTTTCTTTGCTTCCACTTTATACATCCTTTACTTGATCATTATAACCAATTAGGGCTGGTTAAGGAAAGGTAAAATTTAGGAGAATCTCAGTAGCAAGCATTACTATTAATACTTGTAAGATGGATGCAAGTGTATGACATGCTTGTTTGATCTAGCTCATCCTTACTTATAACATGTTCTTATGCTCAATGTTTCACATTAACATGTAGGCCATGAAAAACATCAAAGAAATAGAGCATTATACTTGCATTTGTATCTCATATTATTATCAAATAATATAATGCATATCAACATACAAGCATACATATCAAACATACAAAAAAGGTAAGTTCCCTATATTGTATCTTTAAGCTTTTCTTCCTTGATCCCTTTTATCCCAACTATCAAGATTGTCTAAAAATCTTGCCATTCTTCTTCTTGGGTATCTCATGGCCCTAATTCACAATACGAAATAATAGCCAATCCATTAAAACCATGAAAAACCATTAACCATCTTAACTCTTAAACTCTTTCCTCTTTAACCTTGAATTTCACTTTCCTAATCTTGATTCCTATATTCATTCTCTTGACGGTTTCCCACTCAATTTTTCATGAAAAATCTAAATATGAGCTTAGATTTAACAAAATCCAACTCCTTCCTCCATTTCTTAACTTGGCCAAATGGTATGCTTTAGGGGTCCAAAAATTCTATTTTGAATTCTAATGCTTTCAAACTTGTTTTCTCACTTTTAACCTACACAATTTTTCATTCTAAACTCATTGGAAGTATCAACATCATTAAAATCTAACCCTAAGGCATAAAACTTAGCTTGGATAAACAATTCCTTTAAGTAACATAATCATAAAATTCAACCAATTTTAACATAAAACAACTTGATACTTGTTACTTTCAAGCCTTTAAACATTATTCTAACATCAATTTCATCTTCCTTTTAACTTAGGAATTTCGTACATCATACCCCCTTAGGGTTTCAAGCTCCTAAAAACCATCAAAACCCATAACCAAGCTCAAGAACAACAAGGGTAATGAAAACTACATCAAAAACCATGAACATACCTGTTTTGGAGCTTGATCTTCCATGGGAAGACTTGAAATTCCTCTTCTTCTCTTTTTGCTCAATTTGCTCTCCCCCTTCCTCTTTCTCATTTGGCCAAAGGCCTAAAGGGAGGGTAAGGGGTATATATAAAAGTAAGCTTAAATCTTGGCCATTGATCTTGTGTATATGTGGCTTAATCTTGGCCATCTATTTTGCCTCTTTGTCTTGTGATGATATGTGTCCTCGTGATATCATGCTTACATCATTTTGCTTACATCATCAAGCCATGTGTCCTTCCCTTATATCTCATCTTCCATCTAACTGTTCACGTAATACCTTCTCCTCTCATCTAACTGCAGACATAATCCCTTACATGTCCCTTCATCATTTTGGCATTAAAATAGGGAGGAAATTAATAGAAAATTCATGTAAAATGCAACCCCTAGGTATTTCTCTACTTATAGTGTCATTTTGTACCATGTCAGGTACTTTTCAGGTCTTGACTTACCTGGTACCACTAGGACATATTCTGGTATCATTTTCTTATCTCAAATAAGTCCAAATATGGCACCATCTCAGATGAGCATAGAAAAAAATAGTTAGCTCCACTAGCAGGCTACTTAACCTCACTGAATCACGCAGTAAAGATTTTGTTGTCCCAAGTAGACAGAAGACTGTCTAAAACATACTCGTATTGCATTTTAATTTTTCTACTGGCCATAAATAGCTCTTGGTGGCTCAACATGATGACTCATAATGGCATTATGATTCATTTGTTGACTCAATGCACTAACTCATATGCTGACTCAATGCTTTCATTAATGCGCCATCAATATCTTTAGATATTTTCTTTGATTTTGTCTCCTATTTAGGGGGACAAAAATTATTTAATATTTGAATAGAGTATTTTATTCAATCCAAAACTTCAAATATTTATCCATTCATTCATAAACTTTCTTTAATTTTGGAAAAAACTCTATGAATTTTCTCAAACCATAACTCAACCCGTAGGTATTTTTTTTTTGAATTTCTTGTAAAATGCCCTTAAATTGTAAAATTGGCTTTTAAATATTTTTAAAACCATTCTACTAGTTTTCTGGGGATGAGACTGATTTTATAATTTTCTATAGCCTCTTAACTCATAAATCCATATTTTCACTTACTTTTCTGAGATTTCCTTATGGCTTAAATAATTAAATGTCACTATGTACCTCAAAATAAGTCAAAATCCTTAAAATTCATTTAAAGGCAATTTAAGGCAATTTTTGTAATTTTTCTTTATATACAAGCCTTAACATGCCATTTCTCATTTTTTGACAATTTTTTGGAATTTTTGGGCATAATTTTTATTTTTGCCCTTACCGGCTCGAAACTTTTCAAATTTACAATTAATCCCTGCTCAAGAATCCTTCAATTGAGGTTCCCAATATAATCTCTGGGCCTTAGTTACCTCAACTCCATATGGTAGACCCCCTAAGACTTCATCAGAGTCTCTATCATCCTCTTTTCTCAGTCCAAAAAAACTTTTACTTTGCGATTTAGTCCTTAAAAATCCCTCTATCCCTTCAGGAAACCTTTAGGGATTCCTGCAAAAAAGGATCTAGTAGCCTACCCTTCATAGGCTAATTCTGGTGCTTTTAGGCCTAAAATTTGGGATGTTATAACCTTTTTCTTCTCAAAAGAAATTTCGTCCTTGAAATTTCTAGGTCAAACGTCTATTCTTACCCTTAATGAGAGGTTAACTGAGGAGAGTATCCCCACTTATACTCAACTTTGGTCCTTTTAAACTTTCCATTATACCTCATTGCTAGGTTTTGATCTTAGAATTCATGCTTACATAGCTTTCCGTTCCCTGATGATGCCTTTTGTCGTCAAAGCACTCAATTAAACTAGGTCCCAATTAATTTGTAGTTTAGGGTCAACCTAGGTCATTACTTCCAAGGAGCAAGTTATGGGTTTCTTTAGGTAAAAATTTAGGTGATAAAAAAAAATGCAATAAATCGGACCTAAACTAAAATGCAAAATTCTAACTCTAAATGCAAGATGCAAATATCCTAAAATCTATATGAAAATTAAATTAAACTAAATGAATGCAATGCAATTTTGGGGGGGGTTTTTTGAAGGAAAATAAAAATAATGAATAAAGAAAATTAATCAGAAAGAAAAGAAAATTAAGAAATGAAAATTGAGAAGTTCTCTTCAGGTAAGGTAGAGGGGACAACTTAGGATTCGCATGAATTCAACCTTCATAACCTTAATCAATTAATTAAACCAAAGGGAAGTGATAAGAGAGTGGAATTAATAAACTTAATTACCTACTTGAAATAAAGGGAACCCTTAATCTCAAAAACCCTTAAACCATTAGAGAACTCATAACAGTATAAGGTTGGTCAATTAAGCTTATCAAAACCAATGAAGATATCTCAATTTAATTTTGGAAATTATGTTTCAAATTATCCAATTAAACAATCAGATAATCAACCAACTTAATTAAACAATTAAGAGGTGAAAGAACCCAAATTTTGCAATTCAAACCACATTGACAATTAAACTCATAATGAAAACTCAATTATAAATTCAATTAACAATGCAAAGGTTCTAAACATATATTCCAACAAGTGTCTCAACACAAATAAAATCCAAATATCAATTCAATCCAAGAATAAAATTGACAATCTAGAACTAAATTGTCTCAACAGGAATACAACTTAAAATCATTTAAAACTAAATAATTTTAAGTCCTTGAATTAAAAAGATGAATGGAACATCACTCCCTTGTAGTCTTCAAGTGCTAGCCCAAGGCTCAAGTCTTTTCCATGCTCCTCCCAAGTTGCCTCCCAAAGAAGCTTAAGCTTCCATCAAAATGTCTCCTCCTCCAAGGTTATTAGATGCCATAGCCATGAATGATAAGATGTAGATGGGAGTTGGCCGTGCAATGAGAAAGGAGAGGAATGATTGAATTTGGTGGGTGAATGAGGAAATGAGGGGGAGGAGAATTGGCGTCCAAAACTTCTATCCGTGCGTGAATCAATGGAAAATAAAAAGATATGATTTGGCGTGTGGGTTGTCCTCTCAAATAAGGAAAATATTTTGACGGGGGAAAAGGAAATTTTTATGAATCTAAAACTCAAGCCCATTAGTAATTAATTGGCCCACTTGATATTAGCCATTGAATTGTGCTTAAATCCCAAGAAACAATCTTGCACCATTGGATCTCCTATATGCCCCTTTCTTGACCTACAAGAATTTAAGTGCATCCATTAATGTAAATTATATCCAAATATAATCAACAATTAAATATTAAATCTGCACAAAAATTAGGCAAGAAAGTGCAAAACTTTCTAAAAATAATCTTTCTAAAAATATGAGACTTGTTTTCAAAGAAATAGGAAAAATTAATTCCAAGTCAAAAATAGGAAATCACAAAATATCTATATTTTTAATCCAAAATCTCAATTTTTATGCAAAATCCAAAAATCAACCAATTTATCCAATAATGCATAAAAAGTTCATTTAAGTTCAAAATTATCATTTAAATCCTGAATTAATGTGGGATAAAATATATAAAAATTGGGCTTTATCACTTACTTTTCTGTCATTTACATGAGCATGGCGCTTACTTTTAAGCATTTCATCATCACTGTTCATATTCTTCCTACACTTTAGGCCCATCATTTCATGATAATGCCATGACAGTACACTTGTCTTTATGGTATATTACTATACTATGGCATTTTTGGTTCCTCTAACACTGCCTTTATCAGGTCTTTTAGCATACTCTGTCATTCTCATCTTTACTTTAAAGGCTTATCTCCTTTTCTTTCACATTCTCATTTCATACTTAGCTTGTCTGAATGCATACTGTTAAGGACTTACAGCTCTTTGTTCTTTCAACTCTTACTTTCCTCACTTTCCTTTATTGACTAGAATAGAATTGAGCTTGGTCTAATTAGCAATAACGTTATCCGTGGAAAAGTTAAGGTTACTCTCTCTGTATTAGTCAACCAGTTGAGGAGGTTTTAGTATCTCAAACTCATCCCTAGTTATCATCTTCCCAAATAGGTATTATAGTCTTACTCTTATGGCTCAGCAACTTTCCTTTAGGCTTGATCTATTACAACCTTAAGAGCTACTACGCTCTACCGTAAGCCTCTTTAGGATCTACTGTGACCCTAGAATTTTTCTCTGCTCTAGCTATATTCCAATTCCCTGGGAGACTCTAGACCACAAGATTGAGTAATAAAATAAGTCACCTATACTTAATTGGTAACTTGACTGATCATTTCCCAAGACTAATCACAGATGCTAGTATTGCCTTCTTAGGCCCTACTCAATCTTTTCTGTCAAACTCTAGAGTCATTCATCTTTCTACCTTTCCTTTTCCCTTAGCTCTTAACTTTCTTAGGCCATTTTTCTTTTTATTGTGTCTCTTTAGTGTTTTAGGCCACGGTTTATCTTTATGGCCTTTTGATTTACCATCAAATTCATGCCAGTCTGCCATACCTTACTAATTCTCTTACTTATCTTACTACCATCACTATCTCTTATTGAATATGAATGGTACAGGGAGAGAATTTATAAAATCATCTCTATTATCTTTCTCGGATATTTTATCCTTACATTACTCTTGGCCAGTTTTGCTCTCATTGGGGTAAGGTAGACTCCGTGTGTCTTGCCTCCACTGCTGTTACTTTTTCTGTGGGAGCACGTATTGCTCACACCAGAGCAATGTCAACTTAACCACTTTCCCTGACTTAATGGAGGACCAAATACTTTCACAGGTATGACATCAACTTTACTACTTTAGAAGGATGTACTGTTACCATCATAACATTGTCAACTCCATCGTAGTCGTTTTCCTTCCTTCCTTTCTGAGGACAGCTTGCTCTCGGTAGAGCAGTGTCAACTTTGAGTCAAAGGACTACATCCCACTTCTTGAGAGATACTCTAGGCCAAGAGTTTCCACTTACTTAATCTCTATTTTGGCATGTTCTTTACATATTAAATCCCTATCAGGAAGATCCTCTCTACCTGACTCATTCGATTAGTTTGGTAGTGGCATTCATCTGTAGGGATCTCAGCTTCTAGGTTCCCTACTAGCCCAAGTGCTATGGTCATACTCCTTATTGATGCTTTAAGGACATAAAGGAATACTTACCAGTTTCAAACATTACCATACATCTAGGCATTATGGAGAACGTGCTAATCTGTCTATACTAGCTCCCAGTGTAACCATCATCTTTAACCATGTGCACTAGATTCAAATATTGGGGCTATACCCCAAGTTAAACCTCAGCTTTTGAAGGCATCACTAAGAGGGTTCCTGCTCCTTCTGTATCATCTAATCTTTATCCCTTTTGGTTTGCTATCTCTTACAGTTTCCTATGTTTACTATACTTCTCACGTATTCCTCTTTATCTTTATCCTCAAGAAATACCGCCTGACTTTTACTCTTTATAACTTCTCTTATCTTTTGACCATTCATTCTATGGTCATATATTGGTCATCATAACTGACCACATTACACAACAGGTGTAAATCATTCGAACACCCTACTGTGTGGCATTCTGGTTAGGCACTTAACATCAATCACTTGAGGCTTAGGTTGTCACTCTGCTTTCCCATTATGGTATAGACTCATGCTCCTACCTAGCTTACTGTACACTCAACCGTTACCTTCTGGGGGAGTCTTCTGACGTTGACTCATACCCCAGTTAAGCCCTCTCAGCTTAATTATTCCTCTTCTGAGGGGGAGTCTCTTAGTAGTGGCTACCTATTTCTCAGGTTACTATATGTCATTCCTTACTTCTCTTCTTTGTCTATTTACCTTGGAGAGCACACCTCAAACTCATAACCATAGTTGGACCAATCCTAGTAACCCTTTACTTTCCTAAATAGGGGTTTCACTCATACTGAGCTTTGCTTGAACTAGTGCTTTGTTTATACCTTTACCAGAACCTCGGTTCTATTTAAACTTCTGCTAGAACCGCTGCTCTGATACAAAAATAAAATATCCTTCCTTAAACCCCCTTTAGTACATGTTTGGAAGTGTTACAGTTCAAGCGACTCATGAAACAAGCCTATAGATTGAAACCTTGATTAATGGTTCTCCGGTTATTGTTCATTAAAAATTTCAGATTTTAGTCCAACTTTGATGATTCATAACTAATTCTAGAAAAATTGGATTGAGGTAGTTCAAAATTCCATTTGAATTTCTTTCAATTCTCTATAGGGAAAAAATTATAAATCTAGCCTTACCTTATGTCTATTTGTACAGTTTATTTGTGGAAATTTACTACTCATTTGGTCAAAACAGTATTTTCTAGTTTCTCTGCTTTAACTTTGACCGACCATAACTCCTAGCACATACATCCATTGCAGGTGATATACCTTATTATTTTAAATCTCAGGATGTGTATTTTAAGCATACCAAATTTCATGAGCAGAATCCAACCTTTGCCTCACTTTCACTCTACCACCATTTCATGGCTTATTTAGGGATAACTTATCCCCGTAACTTACATTAATAATTCATAATAAATTCAATACATATACAATACGGATCTAACATTGCATTAATCATTATTATTTATCATTATAGTCTATTTATACATGCCATTATTATCATTTGTCATCACATAACATCAATGGCACATCTATAACATACATTGGTATACCAATTACACACTGTAATACAATAAATTTCTTTGATTCTTCTCATCTTTTCCTTGCTTCCACTTCATGCATCCTTTAGTTGATCATTATCACCTATTAGAGTTGGTTAAGGGCGGGTGAGATTAAGGAGAATCTCAATACGAATATTACCATCAATGCATGCAAGATGGATACAAGTGTATAACATGCTTACTTGATCTAACTCATGCTTACTCATAACATATTCTCATGCCCAATATTTGCATTAACATGTATGGTGTCACACCTCTTTTATTACACCATTATATAACAATTAGAACCCTTTAGGATCATTATATAAGCCTTAGGTATGAGAAAATGCTCAAAAATTTGAAATTTTTTCAAATTTTAGTCTAGGTCGTGACTTTGTACTCCTAGGTCGTGACTTGAGGTCATAGAAGCCATTCTTGCTTCCAAGTCATGACCTTAGCTTCCCAGGTTGTGACTTGGGGTCATAGAGTGCCTTTAAGCACTATTCATTGTTTACTGAAATTTTCACCAACTTTGAAAATTCATAACTAAATGTAGAAAAATCAAAACGAAATGGTTCCAAGTTCTATAGAAAGCTCTTGACATGCTCTTTAAAGAAAAAAAAAAACTCATTGGTATCCAGATCTCTTGCATCAATCCCAAATTTCATTCAAAGTGGTACTATTCATTTGGTCATTTTTCAATTTTCTAGAATTTATGCCCAACTTTGGAAGGGCATATGTTTCTATACAAAACTTCAAATTTAATGAATTACCACTTGTTTTAAAGGTAAGAATGAGATCTATAAGTATGCCAAATTTCATATCCAGATTCATTCAATTGCTCAAAATCACATTAGTCAAACTTTACTCCCAAAAGTCAACCTTTATCCCCCTATTTGCAATTCTTGCTCTTTCCTTTTCTTTTCCTTTCACATAACCTTTCCAATCATATACCATATGCTCGCACATGAATCCTTAATCAATGATATTATATTCCAACATAGTTTACAATAATACATAACAATGTATATAATTACAAAACATGATTTCAATAACAATACACTTCCTCCTCTTTCAAATGAATCCCTTTCCTTTCTCCTTGCCCTTGGTAACACTACCCGTGATTCCTATTACTTGTTCACTTAGTATAATTTGGCCTCTTTAAGGGTTCAATGTTCTCCTTAATTTTTCTCCAAAAACCTTCATCAATCCTTGATCAAAACTTGACACTTCCTCCTTAATTTGCACGGTTATAAGCTCTCTTCCAAGGTCAAGAATTCAGTTTGGCAATACCTCCCCTTATGGTTCTTTATTTTTGACAAAAATGTTCAAATGGAGGGGGTATTTATAGACAAGAAAAATCTGACTTCCTCCCCTCACTTGTAGATGAAATTTGGCCGCAAAAATGGCCATGTGGATATCAAGCCCCCAAAATTTCATATCAAGACAAATGTCTAATCTCTATAATATTCCTACTGATATTTTGACTGAAATTGGGTTTAAATCCATTTAATTGTTAGGCTACTTATTGCACAAAATTTTGGGCTTTCCTTGGCCCAAAATGAAGCCCAATTCTACCCCAAAAAGAAAGAAAGAGTGGAGCCTACTCATAATCATTAATTCCAAACAAAAATGCAGTTTATCAGTTACTATTCACTTGTAACTTTTCATAATTTTCCTAGGCCTCCAAAATTGAATTTATCTCCATGAAAAATCCTTGTTTCATATAGGGATATGATTTGGAAATTTTTATGATTTTTCTCCACCTCTAACTATTTATTTTGAATTTTTCCAGATTAAGCCTTTATCGGTAAAACGATGAGAAAATAAATTCCCTAAAATTAATTCCTACACCTGCAAGGCCTAAAATTAATTTTATAAATTTCTTTAAATATTTAAATAATTAATCCATATTTCTTCTAAAATTATTGAGGTCTCTAGCTATTTAAAATAATTATTTTCCTTCAATTTTTCAATGTTTTTTTCGAAAAACCTCTGTGTTCGGGAAATTCCATAATAATTCATTTTCACACCATTTTCACCTCTAAGGCCTCTATTGAGGTTCCAAAACCTCTAATTCATCAATTTTTTTTTTACTTTTTTGATAATTTTCTAGAATTTTTCTATTTTGTCCTTCTTGGATTGATAAATTTGAAAATGTTAGTCTGGACCCTTTTTGGATCTCATACCATGCCTAGTTTTCTAAGCCAATCTTCTTTCCCTATTGGCCCTTAACCAAATTTTTCATCCCTTTTATCAACGCTAAATTCGGCAGGATGTGATATTTCCTTTCCCTGAAATAAATTTCGTCTTTGAAATTTCTGAGTAAAACTTCTATTCTTATCTTTGATGAGAGGTTGGTTAGGGAGGTTATTCCCACTTATACTCAACTTTCCCTTTTTAACTTCTCATTGTGCCTCACTGCTAGGCTTCAATCCTGAGATTCATACTCACATGACTTTTTCTTTCTTACTTTTCTGTCATTTATACGAGCATGGCCCTTGCTTTTACGTATTTCATCCTTGCCGCTTGCATTTTCTTATGCTTTAGGCCCATTCTCTCATAGTAATGCCATGATAGTGTACCCGTCTTCATGGTATTTTACTATACCACGGCATTTCAAGTTCTTTTAACACATCCTTTATCAGGTCTCTTTGGCATACTCTGCCTTTCTCTTCTTTATCTTAAGGGCTTATCTCCTTTCTTTTACATTCTCATTTCACATGTAGCTTGCCTAAATGCATAACCTTTAAGACTTACAACTTGTGGTGCCCTTAATTCTTACTTTCCTCACTTTCCTTTATTGACCATAATAGAATTGAGCTCAGCCTATTCAACAATAATAGTGTATGTGGAAAAGTCAAGGGTACTTTCTCTGTATTGGCAACCAACCTAAGAAGATTTCCCCCTTTTAAACTCATTCCTGGTCATCCCATTCTCACGCTCCAAAGAGATACTGCCCTTATGGCTCAGTAACCTTCCTTTAAGCTTGGTCTATTGTGACCTTGTATTCATTCTGCCCGAGCCTTTAGACTAGTGGACTGAGTTATAGAATAAGTTGTCTACCCTCAATTGGTGCCTTAACTGATCATGCCCGAGACTGATCACAGATGCCAATATTGCCTTCTTAGGCCTTACTCAAATCTTTCTGTCAACTCTGAAATCATTCATCTTTTTGGTCTTTCCTTTTGTCTTAACTTTTAGCTACCTCATGCCATCTTCCTTTCATTATGCCCTTGTAATTTTCTAGGCTGTTGGCATGGTCTTCTGGGCTTATTATCATATCCATGCCAATTTTCCATGTCTTACGATTTTTCTTTCTTATCTTACACGGAGAGGTCTAGTAAAATGATCTCTATCATCTTCTGAGGTATTTCATCTTTTTATCACTTTTGGCCAACTTCACCCTCATTAGGGTAAGGCCAACTCCATCGTAACCATTTCCCTTCCTTTCATTCAGAGAACAACTCACTCTCGGTAGAGCGGCATTGACTCTGTTTCCTTTCCTTCCCTTTAGAGAATAGCTCGCTCTCAATTTGAGAGAAATTCTATGGCCAAGACCTACCGGTTACTTAATTTTTGTCTCGGCATATTCTTGCATGTCAAATCCTTATTAGGGGAGTCTCTCGACCTGTCTCATTTGATCACCATGGCAATGGCATCCGTCCATAAGACTCTCACCTCTTACATCCCTTACTGACCTGAGTGCTATAGTCGCACTCCTTATTGATGCCTTAGGGACATAAAAGAATACTTACTAGTCCCAAACATTACTGTACATCTAAGCATCATCGGGAACTTATTTATCTCTCTCTATAAACCAATTTCCAGTGCAACTATTAACTATCACATTCTCAGCTCTAAATAATATCAGGACAGGGCTTCCACTATTATGTTCTCATTACTCATTACCATGCTATGGTACCTTGTTAAGTTCGAGGAGTTATACATATTTACCTCATAATACCTTTCCCATTACTCTTGACCAGTTGTCACATCTCAAAAATTTTATCTAGGCATAGAGAGTTAAAAATTGGGATGAGGCCAATATAGAAAGTAAATAGAGGGATGAAACAACTTTTGACTTGAAACCTCGATAGGACTCGGGATGGCAATTTCAGAATCATTAGTCTAGAAAGAGCAAAACTAGAAAATTTGAGAAAATTTTTAAAAAATTCCCAAAAAATGAGAAAAATATAAGTTAGAGGTTTTGGAACCTCAATAGAGGCTCTAAAAGTGAAAATCATGTGAAAATAAATTATTACGGAATTTCCTAGATACTGAGGTTTTTTAGGAAAATAGTGAAAAACTGGAGGAAAATAATTATTTTAATTAGTTAGAGGCCTCAATAATTCTGGAAAAAATATGGATTAATTATCTAAATATTTTTTTGAGTGTATAAAAATTGGTTTTAGGTCTTGGAAGCCTAGGACTTAATTTTAGGGAATTTATTTCCCACACTTTTACTGATAGAGGCCTAATTGGGAAAAATTCAAAATAAATAGTTAGAGGTGGAGAAAAATTTTAAATTTTTTTAGATCATATCCTTATATGGAAAAATGATTTTTCATGATGAGAAATGAATTTTTGGGGGCCTAGAAAAATTATAAAATATTACTAGTGAATAGTAATTGATAAAGTTTCAAAATGGTTTAGTATTGTGATTTGGTTTGTGGGCCATCCTAAACCATTTGTGGGCCCTAGATTGAGCCTAATTAAGGCCCAATTATGTGACTATTTTGGAGCATTCAAATCAAGTAAAGAAAAACCTAATTTTCATAGATAAATCTTAGAATATTCTAGCAAAAATCCACAGTACATGATTTGAATGGTAGCTAAGTAACCCCCTTAGGTGGCATTTGGTTATCCAAAATGAGGAAAAATTGGCAAAACTTTTTCCTGTAAATACCCCCTAAAAACACCGAAAAATGGTAGGAAAATTAGAAAATTAAGGAGAGGTTCTGCCACTTTGAAAACCAGACCTGTAGACCAAATTTATTGAGTGTTTTGAGGCAAGGAAACAACAAGCTTTTGTCAAGGAATCATCAAGGTATGTTTAAACCTTGCTATAGCTAAGATTAAAGTTAGTTTTTGTTAGGTTTTGCATGAAATTTCATGGTGAAATGCTGCCCCTATTTTGGTCTAAATGCTTGCCTATTAGGAAAGGATAGAAACCTAAAATATGAAGTGGAATAAGCTTGTTTAAGTGGTGTATGGATTGATTTTTGGAAGAAAACCAAGTTAGGTTTTCTTAAACATCATTTTGGGCAAGGAGAGTACATGGTGCAGGAGTTTGTTTCACCTTGATTTGATGATTCCAACGGGTTTAAAATGTGTTTTTGTGTAGGGATATACTAAAGGAAAGTGTGTAAAATCATTGGAATCAAAAGTAAAATTTTTAAAAAACCTATACCCCTTATTCAGCCAAGGTTGTTTGATAAGGAAGGAAATTGATTCCTAAAAATCTGATTGGATATTTAAATTTTACATGAAAAATTGTGTAGAAATGATCCAAGAGATTATTGATTCCAAAGGAGGAACAATTTTGTTGAAAATCAAAGAAAAGGAGGGAATTTAGTACGTTTATGATTAAGTAATGTATTCAAGTTATATAATTCCTAATGTGGATTACAATTATACTTGAATTGATAGGTTTTGTGAAAAGAAAACAAGAAGAGGCCAATTACATCAAAGAGACCGAAATTATACAAGTATTGAAAGGTAGCATTGAATTATACTTTGAATGTTTATCTTACTTGTTTAATGTGATTATGTTGGTTGCTTTCGTTGAGAAACTTGTGTTGTGATAATTGTTGAATTGATGACATTGGATTGTGCTTTGGCCAAATGCATGGAAATATGTCTTTGTGAAAATGTTGATGTTCCTCTCTTGTTATAATGCAAAACATGATTTTATGTTGAAGTTCCAAAAGCATCTCATATTATATCTTGCTTGATTTACATGAGAATTATACTTCATTGCTACTGAGATTTCTATGAAATCTTATTCCTCCTATGTTAAATTATGTTTCAAATAGGAAGTGGCTCATCCATGGACAAGAGCAAAGAATTGGTAGTGGGCTAGAAAGGCATCATAGTTTTCATGATGTTATGGAATATCATGTAATGTAGTTGATGAACTTTATCATAATATTGTAATGGATTATGGATTGTATTATGTTATGTCCATATTTGTATGATGTGCCATATTGCTGGAACTATTAATGCTGGATTGGTTAAGTGAAGTAATGCAAAGAAAAAGAAAATAAAATTCAAGAAAAATACGATTAGGGGATAAAAATGCCTTAATTAGGGGCAATCTTGTGCCACATAAAATAATGAGTAAATGAATGAATCTGGACTTGAAACTCGGTCTTATAGATCTCATTTTTAGCTTTAAAATAAGTAGTAGATTGCTAAATTTGGAGTTTTACGCTAAGAGATATGCCTTTTCAAAGTTGGGCTAAAATACTGGAAATTCAAAAATTAACCAAATGAACAGTGCAACTTGTCAAATTTTCTGGCTCTGTTTCAGATGTATATGAGTCCAATGAGTTAATTTTTCCCTATAGAACGCATAACAAGCTTCACATAGAAATTAGAACCACTTAGTATTGATTTTTCTACATTTAGTTATGAATTTTCAAAGTTGGCCCAAAATTCTGTGAACAGTATATGAAATCCCAAAATAGAAATTTTAAAGTTGAAAATTTTCCATTCTTAAGCTTTGGGAAATGACTTTAGTTGGTTTTAATGGACATATAATAAGGTCATAAAGGAGGTGTGACACTTTTTGATATTAGAGCAAAGGTTCTGGCTGTGTATAGTTGCACTGTATTGACTATTATATGTTGTGAAATATGATGAAATGTTATGTTGGTTATTGAACGTTGTTGTGAATTATGATTGATTACTATTTATGGTTCGCAAATTGGACTACTCTGGTACCACCCATAGATGGAAGACCCCAATGATCTAACTCCACCATCAGGGTATTATTAACTACTGAGTGAAATAGAGGATATTTACTCTGAATAGGACTCAAATGAGATTATACAGCTCTATGAGGGAGATGCATAAAGTACTATAATGCCTAGGTCACATCCAGACAAGGTGGGCCCCAGTGCAATTAGGGTAGTGCTTATTAGGACTGTAAGACTGGAGCAGATTAAGGTTAAGGACCTATCAATCAAGAAAAGACCTTTGTTGGTAAAGAAAGAGTTTAAAGACCATGATAGTATCTTCAGAGAGTTTATAAAGTTGGGAAGACATATTGACCAAACCTAAAACCAATGTGCAGCCATCTATCTGGATTATTTCTATTATATGAGATTATTGCATAATGAAGTGGTCAAGGAGGGCCAGTACATAGATGATGCTGTCTGGTGCCAGGTATTAATAAAAACACTACCAACTACCCAAGTTTGGTAGGAATAGTTCCGGTGACTCAGTAGATCCTCTATGTCACGCACCTTTGATTAGTTACTAGACAACTTGGAGCTTTTTATGGCTACTTTGTTTCCCTTCTTTGCTTTTGTGATGTAAATTAAGATGACTGTATTATATTACACTTAGTGGCTGTGGTGGACTGTATGAAACTTTGAACAATATTTTGCCGGTCAATATTCAATCTGTCTTTGTATCATAACGGGTTCTTCCAGTATCTAGAGCTGGCCTGAATATCTCCTTTTCAGGTCTTATGGCTCTAATTCTTCTAACTTGGGCTTTCCTCTATTAATCAAAAGAAAATTGAGCTCATTTTAATTAATGATAAGGTTATCTAGAAGGAAGTCATGGGTACTCTCTCAATACTGGTTTACCACTGAAGGAGGTTTCTATATCTTAAACTCATCCCTGATTTTCATCTTCCTAAACTGTACTCTTACTCTTATGGCTTAGCCACTTTTCATTAGGCTCGGTCTACTACGACCTTGGGAGCTACTATGCTCCACCATAAGCCTCTTCAAGATCCCCGATGACCCTGGAATACTATCATCAATCTGAGTCACATTAAGATCTCTAGGAGACTCTCTGACCACAGGGTTGAGTAATAAAATAAGTCACCTTTACTTAGTTGGTAACATGACTGATCATTCCCCCCAAGACTGTTCTAATAGCTAATATCATTCTCTTGGGCCTCATTCAATTCTCCAAGCTACCTATCTGCTTCTTTAGGTGCCTAAGCCAATCTGCCTGAGAAGTTCTCTTACTCCTCTAGCTGTTCTTACCGTTCTTAGCTACTTTAGAAAGGTATAGGGGGAGGACTTATGCAACTTCTCCTTCCTCTACTTCACTTTTCAATAGGAGCATACTGTAACATGCATAATACCTGGCATTTCAATACAAGGAGTGCAAGTTCTTACTGGTCGCTATGTTTGTAGTGTGCCAACCAGATGTCTTATCCCTAAAAAAAGGGCATCTCATCTTGTTTACGACTGATTCTGGAAGTCATAGGGAGAGGACTTATGAGGTTCTTTTCTTTCTCCTTACCCTTCTCTGTTAAGCTCAAGGACATTTAACCCTAGCTTTGTTCTTAGCTTGTTATGCTTCCGTTGGGGTGAAGTCAACTGCACTTGCCTTGCCTCGGCTGCTCCCCTTTCTTACTTGGACAGGGTATCTTGCTCTATCTAGAGCAATGTTCATTCTGACTTGGAGAACCAATCTCCCAATTTCTCTAGGAAGACTCATGGCCAAGACCATATCCCCTGTGAAGGGTGCCTCTCAACCTAACCCCAAGTAATTGAGTATATCTTATCATTGTCGGGAACATGCCAATCTCATAATGCTAGTTTCTCGCATAGCTATCTGTCTCTTTCTCTTCTTCTTGATCCCCAAGAATTCTATTAGGGCTATCCATCTTGAGTTTTCTATCTCTAAGTTCCTATTTATCTATTTTGGGACTTGAGATAGCTACTCTATCATGGTGCCCCAGCTCTAACAAGGTTGTAAGAGTTTATCCAGCTTAGGTGGCCACTACACCCTCTTAGTGGTGTACAGATTCAACCCCTAACTATCTTGGTCAACTCCTTATCATTACTCTTCCTTTTGAGGGGGAATTTCATAGCTCTAAATAGTGGCTACCTCTCTTTTTGATCTTTACTAGTCTTACTCTCAGTGACCTCATAGTCTATCAAGTCTTGCCGAGATACCACCTTAGCATCTGAGAGTCATTGTCTCTATTCATCACGACCAAAATCCTTGTTTGCTATGATGAAAGTCACCACTTCCTCTAGTGATCACTTTTGTATTTGTTCATTGCCACCAATGCCCTTGGTTCATTGTGATGAAACATACTTTCTCTTAACCTCTACTAGTCTTACCTAGCTTCGTTCATTGTGGCATTGCCCGCCGTCTGAAGGGTTTCCATGTCCCTAGCCTCACTGTGATCCCCAACTAAGTTAGCTACTTCCTTTCTACCAATTGAGAAAGGGTCTGGCTCATATCTCTAGGCCATTAGCACTTTTGGTTTCCCTTATCCTCAAGGATCACTAGCGGTAGAAAGGTATCTTTAACTCTTCCTAGCTTTTTATATCTATTTAGGAATCGAAGATAGCTACTTTGATCGTGTGCATTAACATATCAAGGCTATACTAACTGTATCTAACTTAAGTTGCCACTTGACCCTTTTCTTCTAGGGTTTACCTCTTTCTGACTTGTAAACCATTATACTTTTTTTTTTAGAGGAGAAGTCTCTTTATCTTTACACAGTAGCTACCTTCCTTACTGTATAATTTCTTATCATCATTTATTCATTCCTTTCTAATTGAGGACTCACACATCACCTTTTTAGTTATTCTCAATGCTTATTTTTCTTAGAGCATTCACCTCCAATCCATAACTTGAGTTGGACCTTAGCTAGTATTCTATTACTACCTCTGACTTGAACTGGGCTTTTTCTAAACCTTTGTAGATAGTTCCTTTTTCCTATGCCAGAACCTCTACTCTGATACCAAAAATGTCACACTTTACTTATATAATAACTTAAAGTCTATTTAGAATCATTTTAGATTAGTGTCCATTTAGAATCATTTTACACCACTTTGGATGGCCTTAAACTCAAAATTATGCAATCTGGACATTGATTTTTGAAAATTTACTGTTCACTATCCATTTTCCAGATTATAGGTCTAACTTTAAAAAATCATAAATAATTTTAGAAAAATTGTATGGAGGTGTTCTAAAATTTCACTTATAGCTATTTCAATACTCTTTAAGGGAAAAATATGTAATTATACTTATCTTTAACTACTCTTTACTTCAATTCTTTTTTTTTTTTACATACATAACATGAGTTTACTCTTTTCTATTCATTCTCATACATTGTCATTCATGCCATAAGCATTCTACAATATAAATTGCATCAAGGCGTTCATAAACATAATTTACAAAATAGGAGAATTATACATTGAATATAATCTCATTCATTAACATCAATAATTCTCTACTTTCTTCTCCTTGCTTTTCATGTCATTATTGCCCATCATTGATTGACTTAAATGGTTGGTTAGGAAGGGGTGAGATTTGGAAGAATCTCAGTAGAAAACATCACCACATACATGCACAAGATGAATGCTAGTGTATGGTATGTAGTTTTTCCATAAACTTAAATTAACTAGTGATATGCTATCATACTTTATGCTTGGTATAAAAATGTATGGCTATAGAAACATAGTAAAAACAATATTTCTAGTAACAATCATCATGTCACAACATTATTTAAACATCAACAAAAATAAACCAACACATAAGCATATCACATCAAGCACATAAGGGGTAAGTTCACTACCTTGTACTTCAAACTTTCCTCTTGCTTTTCCTTCGACTCAATTGACTTTCCAACCATAAGGGCTTTCAGTCAACATCAATAAACATTCTCTCAGATGTTCCAAGGTCTTAAACATAGTCACATTGATTAAACAATCCATTAGAACCAAGAGGTTACATAAAGTTCAAGACTAACTCTCTTGAACTTAACTTTTCCTCTTAATTTTGGATTGATGTTCTAACTTTGTAAAAATTATTTCCTCAGGCCAATCCAATACAATTTTGCCCAAAAAATCCACATATGAGCTTAGATTAATGAAAATCCAACTCCTTCCCTAAAAATTAGTTTGGCCGAAAAGGGGGTTCATAAACTCCAAAAATCTCAACTTCAAGTCTAATGCTTCCAATGCTTGTTTTTTTAGGTTTACCCTATACTATTTTAGGGTGTGGATCTTGAAAACCTCATCTTAGGGTGTGGATCTTGAAGTAGCCGAGCAGCATCAATGGTTACCAAGACATATAATATTTCAAACGATAACTCAAAACTACTTGAAACAACCTTGAATCAAATGCTTTAATTATGTTTAACTTCAAAACTTCCTTCCCCTAACCCTAACACATTTTGGCCAGCCATGAACAAGAGGAAGAACCAAATTTTTAACCATCAAACTCAAGAAAAACAAGCAAGGAACAACATAGAACCACTTACTAACCTTAGATCCAAGCTTAGGTAGATGGTTTCTTCTTGATTGATCTTCAAGAAAATATTTTGCAAGACTTTCTCCTCTTAAACTCATGTTAGCCAAAAATTGAAGGGGGAGAGGCTCTATTTATAGCCAAAATTTTGGCTTAAATAGACCTAAATACCCTTGGTAGCTACTAGAAAAAGTAAGGGAAAACTTAGAATTTCAAGTGGACTTTTGCATCATCATTGCATCATCTTCTTGCATAATCCTTACATCATTCTTCTAGAAGGTGCTAGGTGTAATTTGGTGGAGGAGAAGGGAGATTAAATCCTAGCGATTAGATCAAAACTTAATCTTTAAGTTTCCTCCTAATTTACTTGGCCCAAGTTTCTCTTACTTTCTTGATGGCCTTTCGAAGCTCAAAAAATTCTTCTGTCTACTCCATAAATTCTCTTTAGTTCTAGAGAATATCTATAAATTTTTTCAGGCTATAGTACTTCCTTTAAGCCTTGCATAAAAATCATTTACTAAAATACCCTTTTATCAGCACAATCGGCTTTATATTTTATTAAAGCCATTTCATTGACCTTTTGATTATGGGGCTAATTTTATAAATTAGTACAACCTTTCAATCCTTTAACCTTATTTTTGCATATGTTTTTTTAGGTCTCTTGCTATTTTAAATAATTACCTCAAACAATATACTTCGTACTGGCCAGAACCTTATAAATTATATTGAAGCTACCTCAAGGGTATTTTATCATTTCTCTTTACAAAAGAGTCTTAGAATATTATTTTTCATTTTTTGAGATTTTCTTGGAATTTTTTGTATACTTTTCATTTTTACTCCTAATGGCTGTAACTTTCTGAATTTACAGTTTTGCCTCTGCTTGGGCTTAACCTCATAAAACCACTCTCTTTGAGGCTTCTTAATTAACATTTGACTTGTATTTAGCCTCTCTTCTCTTCCTGGAGCCTCTAGCTTTGGTTATACTTCAATCTCTGAAAAGTTTTACTTTGCAGTTTAGTCTCTGAAGCTGTTTTGACTTCCTTTCTCATCTTTGGGACTTTTGCTCAAAAGGGACTTAGTAGCCTACCTTCTTTAGGCTACTTCCAGTGCTCGTAGACCTAAAAATTGAGATGTGATAGTCTTTATTGTACCTAGGGGACACTCGATGTTGATTGTAATCAATCCCTCTAAGGTAAAAATTTGGTATTTTGATTCTCTTAATGGGGATCCAGCCAATTGACCATTTATGCAATTATTATTTACCAGATATCTTGAATATGCCTTATCACATTGAATTTAATTTCTTTGTTCTATCTAATTTTTGACAATCATCAACATTTAATTTCATTGTATTCTCAGAGCTTTGTGGCTATTCTACACAGATCAAGGCTTAGCATGCCCCCCGATTAAAGGCAACCTATTTCATTTCGTGTTCCCATGGAAAAAAGTGAAGATATTCATCACCATTAACTATTCAACTAAATATACTTTATCATTATATCGTCACTAATATATTTTCCTTTCCCTTTCTTTACAGTGCCCATTGCAACCAAGCAAGAGCTTGAATCGTAGATATTGTGTCATGAAGTTCATGAAAGAATTACTTATGCACAATACTAACACAATCCCTCCTAAAGTAACATGTATTTATTCAAAGTTCAATTTATACTTACGTTAATTATACATTTATATCTAACATCATCAATTTCTTTGTTTTTTTGTATACAGTACTTTGTGGATACATATTACACGCAATATTCATCCAATTAGATAGAAGAAATTATGGAAGAATTGGCAATGGTATTGTACTGTCAGTGGGCAATGAATAGATAGACAAGAAGATTGGTATTGTCTTTTTTTTTTGGTTTTATATTTCCCACTGTTCAATGGTGTTTTTAGTTTTGGTACTTGGATAATTTTGTTATGGTTTTGTAAATAGCCAATTTTGGTTTTGGTTTAGTACTTGACAAATTTCGTTTTGCTTTCTCTTGTCTGGGGTTCCTATTGTATAATACATATAGCTTTTGGTTTCTTCAAATATAATGTCAATTTTTGTTTCTAATTTGCTGGTTTGATTGATATATATATGTTCTTTGTTTTGTTGTTGTCGCCTTTTGTATTCAAAACGCAACGGGTTGCTAAAAAGAAGCCACCTCATTTTTTTAAAAAGATAGTCCATAATACTTGATGGGTGTTCAATATAACCGTTAGGTATTCTTTATATATGTTATAGTTATAATTAATAACCATCAAATATACATGATACTTAACTATTATAGATAATAACCATTGAATATATTAACACTATACTTGACAATTATTGGTAAGAACCATCAAGTATGATGAAACTATACTTGACAATTTTTATCAATAACCGTCAAGTATTTGGAATAATACTTCATGGTTCTATAAATAACCATTGAGTATATGTTATACATATTTGACGGTTATTACTAATAATCGTCAAGTATTTGGAATAATACTTGATGGTTTTTAACTAAAAACCATCAAGTATTGTGTCAAATATTTGACAATTATTAACCATCAAATATTGGATAGGAAGATATTGCCTCCATATTTGATGGTTATAAACCATCAAGTATTTATATTTTTGTAGTAGTGTAAAGTTGTAAAAGGGTTAATTTTTTTAGTTTCTAGGAAAAACCATTATTAATGGCGATACCAAACATGTTAGTAGAGTTAAACCACTTGTTTGTCACTACACAGAAATTGAAAAAATGGCACTTTTTTAATTTCATGGAAAGCTTGTTGTTAATAATATTACAGAACTTGTTAACTGTGTTGCAGGAGTCGTAAAATTCTCCATTTATGATGTCATGACTAACATCTTGAGGTGTAAAAAAGCTTTCAGATTATGTGGTTAATGATGTTACGTGAATTGTTAATGTTGGTACTTGTCTTATTAATAGCGATATTAAAATTGTGAAAGTACCACTTTTTCTATTTCCTAGAAAACCTATTATTGACGACGATACCGAACTTATTAATAGTATTAAGAAAACTTGTTAACCGCATTTTAAGAGTTGTAAAATTCTCCATTTATAATATCATGACTAACACCTCGAAGAGTACAAAGCTCTCAGATCATGTGTTTAATGGTGTTACGTGAATTGTTAATAGCATTACACAACTTGGTAATAAAGTTACTGAAGTTGTAAAAGTGTCACTTTTTTATTTCTTAGAAAACCTGTTATTAAAAGTGATACCAAACTTGTTAATAGTGTTAAAAATATTTTTAACACGTGCCTCTTTCTCTTTCTTTCTTTAAAAAATTATGCATGGTAATATGCTCAGTTCAACAAAACTTGAAAATCCCTATTTAGTCCTATCTGATTAAAAAGGAATTACTCTTATTGAATTGACTATTTTGGGATTTCCAAATTTATTAATCATTTTTCTATCATTTTCCCATTTAATTTTTGTAAATAGTTATTTGTTTAATATTTTTCGGATAAGTTTAAGTAATTCAGTTAATACAAATATAAAAGACTTGATTAAAAATTTAAATATTTTTTTTAACAAACACATATACTTCACTATCTATAGGGTTCTTCAGTCCTAAAAATTCTACAAATAGCTATGTGAGAATTTGGTACATATCCAAATTCCATTATTATTATATGGGTAGCTAACAAAAATTGATCATTAACCCTATGTTTGGTATGAGGGAATTGGATGGGAAGGAAAATTTTAATAAGTTTATTTAAAAAATTAAAAAAGTGGGGTTATAAAATTTTGATAAAAAATATGAGATAAAAGAGTAAGCAAAATTAGTTTAAATTTTTTAACCCTCATTTTTTTAATTTTTTAAATCGAGCTCATTAAAATTTTTATTAGAATTGGAGGGCAAAACCAAACCATTTGGTCATCATATGTGTCAAATGTTTCATCCACTACTAGTTTTTTGATTTTAGATTCTGCAAACATTGTCCTAATTGACAACTTGACGATAACCATATGGTAAAGTTTTGAGCTATCCTTCAGATGCAGAGGTTTGTGAAGCAGTAGGAAAACCCTGCATTTCAGGTTTGGTTTTTTCAAATTTAGTTATTAATGAATTTATATTTTATTTAATTAAACTAACTTTGTTGAATTTGTTTCCTTGTCATAGGCACTGAGTAGGAAGAATAAGCAAATATCTGAGCTTAATGTGTACCTATATACCATGTCTTGTGGAGGATACAACAGCTTGGAAAGAAGTATGGTAGAGGAACAGTTGCAGGCTGCACAAATGGCTGCTACTTCAGACCCTATTGGAGTCATTCTACCCATCCAGCATCCTTCTCACCAAGAAAACTGGAAGGCAGCGAGGGTTAAAAATGGTCAATATATCACTCCAGAGACTGCTACTGTTGGTGAGAGGATTGTAAGTAATATCATTGCATTATGCGTTATTAACTGTTTTTTTCAATTATCTTAAATTGAATTTATTGCTTTAATGTTATAGAATACATTTGAGGAGCAATTATCCTAAGGTATATTCGTTCCTCATGGATGGATGTATATCTTAGCCACTGTGATTAAAAAGGCTGACTATCCTGCTAGAGTTAAAGCAGTCTCTAAAGGGATTGGCATTAAACAGTTCTTTGGCCCTGATTTACGAAGAAGTACTGGATCATTCTCTGCTAATATGGTACCTAAAAAAGAGCTTGACTAGTGATTAAAAGAAGAAATAGAGAGAGTTTGATCTCACTTCAGTCAATAACACAAGGCGGAAATGCAAAAGATGCGTGAGGAGTTCGATGCCAAATTTCAACAAGCTATGATGATGATGGGCACGATCGGATTCCAGATACCTCGAGTGTCTGAACCGTCACAAGTAATAATCATACATCTTCTCAAGGTTTATTTCATCCATTTAAACTTATTTAATTTGCCTTAAGTAATTTCTTTCTATATTTTGAGATTCACCTATGATTAAAAGTAGGAAGGAAAGTAATAATCAGACGCAACATGTCACACCTTACTTTTAGACCTCATTTTATCTCAATTGAAACCATTTGGAATTATTTCTTATGGCCTTAGATTGGAGAAATTTGAACTTTTAGATTTCTTAAATTCGAATTACTGTTCATTTTAACCCTTATAAAAGCTAAATTTCGAAAATTCATAACTAATTCCAAAAAAATCAAAATAAGATGGTTCCAAGTTTTATTTGATGCTCATAATGTCATCTTTAAGGAAAAAAAAATACTCATTGGTATCCAGAATTCATCCATCAAGCTCAGATTTTGTGCAAAATGGTACTGTTTATTTGGTTATTTTTTAATTTTTCAGGATTTATACCCAACTTTGGAAGGGCATAACTTTTTGTACAAAACTCCAAATTTAATGAACTATTACTTGTTTTAAAGCTAAAAATATGATCTACGGGTCTGACAAATTTCAGCTCAAGAACCATCCAATTAAACAAAATTTTGTTAGCCCTTAAAAAGTCAACTTTTATCCCTTTTCATTCAATTCTTGGTCTTTTTCTCCTCTATCCAATCCATATAATCCTTCCAATCATACATCACATACTTAAACATGATTCTTAAATTAATTGCTCACATATAAAGCATTCTTGATCGTTAACACAATATTCCAACATAATTCATAATACACATAACAATACATAGTAATTACAAAACATAACTTCAATGGCATTAAGCTTAATTATCTTCCAAGGTGAATCCCTTTTCTTTCTTCATACTTGATCCAGCTCCTAGCTGGTAAATATTTGGATATAAAAGAATGAGATTTCATGAAAATCTCAGTAGTAATGAACCATAATTATCATGTTAATCATGCTTTACATAATGTGACATGCCACAATGCATAATAACCATTCTCAATTTCATGAACAACACATTATTCCATCAAGGAAATTAGCACATATTCATAACTCATATCAATATACATTTGGCCAAAGCATGTCATGCATTGAAGAACATTCCGTGCCATAGTATAAATCAATCATTTCATAGCAAAACAAAGCAATCAACGCGTACACATTGAGTAAGCAAGAAAAACAATCAAATTAGATTCAATGCTACCTTTTGTACTTGGTTCAATTCAGCCTCCTTAAGGATTTGGTATTTTCCTTGGTTCTTCTCCACAAAACTCATCAATCCAAGTATAATTACAAGCCATATTATCAACCGCTCAATTTGATGACAAGTACTTAACCTTAAACCTAATTAAATCCTCTTTTTCTTTATTTTTGTCATAATTATTCCTCCTTTAATTCTATCAATCTCTTAGCTCATTTCTATACAATTTTTTTTATGTAGAATTCAAATATCAATTCAGATTTAACAAAATCACACTCTTTCCCCTTCAATTCACTTTGGCTGAATAGGTAGGATTTATGTTCCAAAATTTTTATTTTTAATTCCAATGATTTTAAATACTTTTTTTGGTGTTTCCCTACACAAAAACACCTTTTAAACTTATTGGAATCATCAAATCACCTTGAAACAAACTCCTACCCTAGGAAACCTTAGTGGCCAAATAGGGGCTATATAAGTGCTAACTTTGATTTCTTTCAAAATTCAATCTAAATATCAAATAAATATAAAATTTCAAGCTCATATTTATAATTTCTATCCTTCCCTAATCCATCCTTAAACTGAAGGAAAATCACAGCATAGAACCTTGGGATTTCGTTATGAAATTTCAACTAAAACAACTTTTAAATCCAACCAAAATCAAGTTTAAACATACCTTAATAGATCCTAACTTCAAGCTTGATAATTTTTCTTGGATTTAAAGGGTATTAGGAGCTATTTGGAGTTGAGTTTTTATTTTGGCGTAATTTTCCCCTATTTTTCTCTATTTGGCCAAATTATGCATGAAGTGAGCGAGTATTTATGGGCCAAAAAACTAACCTCTCTCTCCTCACTTGTAGAAAAAAATTGGCCATCAAAAATAGCCTTATGACTGCCATCAAATTTTTCAATTTTTCTTATTTGTCCAAGTGTCCCTTTGCTTGAGTTTTTCCATTGATATTTTGACTTAATTTGGGTTTAAGACTCCTTAATTGTTGGGCCATTATTTGAAAAAAAATTTTGGACCCTCTTGACCCAATATGAACCTCAAATCTGATTTAAAAAGGAAAAAAATGTGAGGCCCACCCATAAATATCAATTTTTGACTAAAACTCACTATTTTGGTTACTATTTTCAAAAATAGTTCTAGGCCTCTAAAAATTCATTTTTCCCCCATCAAAAAATCCTTTATAATATAGGAAAGCCCCCTGAAAAACTTTGAAATTTATTTCAAATCCTAGGTATTTATTTTGAACTTTTTCTAAAACAGAGCTTTACCGATAATATTTCTGTAACTAAATGTTCTAAAATTAATCCTCTCACCTCCGAGGCCTAGAAAAAAATGTATAAACTCCAATAAATATTTAAATAATTTTTTCATATTTTTTCCTGAATTATTGAAACCTCTACATATTTAAAATAATTATTTCGGACTAATTTTTCACTGTTTTTTTTCAAAAAACCTCTATTTACAGAAAATTCTGTAATAATTTATTTTCATGCCATTTCCATCTTTAGGGCCTTAAATAGGGTTCTAAAACCTCTAATTCACCTTTTTACTATTTTTTGAGAATTTTCTAGATTTTTCTCTAATTTTTTTATTTTACCCTTCATAGACCAATAATTTCAAAAATATTAGTTCAAGCAAGGGTTAGAGCTTAACTCAAAAGTTGTCTCACCTCTAAGTCTACTTTGCTATTTAAACCTCTCTCTAATTTATTATTCATATTCTCAGGGTTAAATTTGGTGGGATGTGATAGAACAGCTGACAGTGTTTGACACTGACTCTAGCCCTGACCCTGCCTAAGACAATGGACTGCCGTGTGCTCTCTATGTGGACTTTGAAGATTCATCTCTTCATATTACTAATAGTTGAGCATTCTTGGACACAAAGATCCATGATAAGAAAGTTCCGAAGGATCAAGTAAGGGTAAAAGTGGATAAGATCTGTAGTGGTCATGGTGGTACACCAGTGCCCAACATTGCTGATGAGGTTCGACTACTGGTTCAGGCTAAAGGAAATTTCATTTTGTGGCCAAAAAGATTTGTGGGAAAGCTAGTGGCTGTGAAGAAGGCGACAAAGAGTGCATATCCTGTCCTCTAGTCTCTTCTTAATCACATTGGGGTTATATATAGAAGTTTGGCGCTTCTTCATTCCATGGTGGGAAATATGGAGAACCCCTTTACTTTCAACATACCACTGGGAATTGTGGGTTTAGATGTAATATACGACTTCACTATTGATAAGAAGGACCTCATTCAATTCCTCAACTTTGAGGAGCTGGATATATTTTTCATGCAGCTGGCTATCTTGTAAGTTACAATATCATTTTTTTTTATTTCATGTTATGCTTATATATGTCCTAATGTGTATTATTTGAACAACAGGCACTTCACTCACATCTATTGGCATAGAGGACTTGAGGGCACATATGGCTTTTTGTGTCCTCAAAAAGTGTAGAAAATAGTAAATATTGTGGAAGCGAGGTTGATCTACATGATGACCATAATGACCCGGACAAAAAAAAGTTATATTTTGCACCTTACGTGGAAGGGTAAGTATATTATTGTATTTGAGATATACAAGTTATATATACAAGATTATAATTAACATGGTTCGTATTTTGCAGTTATTATTAGACCCTAACATGGTTTGATTCCCTGCATGGAGGTCCACAAGAAGAAACCGGAGATGTTACTGACACATGAATTTATGTTTATATATTTAGTACATGTAAAGTTTATAAAAACGTGCTCTAATATCATTTTCTTTTGATTATTGATAGGACTTTTCATAGTTTCAATGTTGTGGCCAAAGGGAAACATAAGCCACTACTAAGATGGATTCTCCCACAAGTATGTTATTTTGAGCTAAGTATACGCTTATAAGTTTTTTCAATAGCCAAAGTTAATGTTTATAAATTTTTCTTAGATAATCAAAGTCAGATATTCAATTTTTTATTTCATTTTGTTAGTATCGTTGTCAATCCAAGAGTGTTGAATGCAGAAATTATGTCATCTACTATATAAATGACATCATTGAGACAGGGGTTATTGAGAAGTTAAACGAGATAAATATAGGTTAATTACATTGTATGTAATTTTTCAATTCTTTTCACGTTTTTGATCAAGTTGACTATGTTACTTTTAAGTTACAGACATTCCAAGATAGTGTGCCATATGACATCGAGGAAATTAACTTGATGAGGGATACTCTGTCAACAGCATTACTTGAGAAGTTTTAAAGTGTGAAATAGTTAAGTCATTCATCTCATTTTAGTTCATTTTTTATTATTAACTAGTTAAGTAGCTGTTGATTATAATGTGTAGGTGATTGAATAAGGATTAGATATTAGTGTTAGGATAAACATCTTAAAATGGCTTTACATATTCTTCTACTTTGCTGGTTGTATTTGACTCTATAAATTGCAGGAAGGTTGTATAGCAAGTTCACGTAGAATGTTAAAAAAAAAAAAAAGATGCAGTTTTTAATGGTGGTTATTTGTTTAACCACCATTAAAAACATTTTTTTTATAAACCGCCATGTAATATTCTCCTTACAACATTAACGGAATTCACTGCACTTTCAAAACCATTATGAAAAGCTCATTTTAACCGCCGTTAAAGATCTTTTTTTTTGGTAGTGTTGGTAGAGTTATATAAGGTACAAATTTGTTCCGTGAGTTTTCACTTATAAGTGCTAAGCACTGGGAAGTCTTTTTTTTTTTTTTGTATAAATTTGCCTCAAAAGTATAAAATCATAGCAGCTTTTCCTTTTACTATTAAAAAACTAACGTTGATTGGTTAAATAGTAATATTGACTGTTAATATTTTTAATAGTAGGGGACAAATTTGCTATGATTTTAAACTTTCACGATAAATTTGCAATTAAAAAAAGCTTTCCGATGCTTAGCACTCTTGAGTTAAAACTTTTGAGACAAATTTGCACATTAACTCTTTAAAAATTTATATTTCTTCTGAACATAGAGATTAAATAATTAATTTGTAAAATAACTGAAATAGAAATTAAATAATTAATTTGTAAAATAACAAACTTTTTTTTATTAGGTCTTATATTTAAAATTAGATGAGTATTTTTAATAAAAATTAAATTATCTTCCTATATAAAGACTAAACCTCCCCAATATCATGTGCGCTGCTCAAACATCAAGCACTGTGATATTACTATTACATCATGCCACCCCTTTCTTCCCATTATTACTACCCCGTGCCCATGATGGCTGAGGAGAAACAGAAACATGCTCTGCTTTAGGGTGACTGGTGGAATATCTCCAACCTTTCAGGCATTATATGGAATCTGTACGTAGAAGCATCAAATAAAAACTTAATAATAATTCAATAAACCTACATTGCACATAACTGATTAAGAAAAATATAATACTCAAATGGCATGGAAATTGCCAAATTGTGACAGATTTGACACTGTAGGCACGCAAATATATATATGTGCGCGCGCGCATGCACATGTGTGTAATATGATTATGAAGGATTTAGGAAGAGGAGCCACCAACAGTAACAACAAAAACAATCTTTAACTTTGTCTAGCATCTGGGGAGGTTTTTGGTGAAAACCAAAACTGTGTTAAGAATAAGAAAATACAGGAAATTAAAAAAATGCAAAATAGCAGGATGCGAAAAGATCAGAAGAGCAGATTAATGTCTTGTTTGGAGCTATTTATATTAAGTACTTATAAATACATTTATATAAATTGAAACGAAACTCTCTTCGTATACTTATTTTATATTCCGTAAATTATAACAAAAAAATTATTGTTGACATCACCGTTACCAAACAAACAGTAAAATATTAAGCTAATTTGGTGGCTGAGTTATTGTGCTTTTGACAGCCCATTCTTTTTATAAGAATTTATTAACATGGTATGAAAGAGGAAAAAAAAGAAAGAAGGGAAGTATTCCTTGTAGTTTTCAATTAAACTTAGTAATAGGAATTGGGTCAAGTGAAAGGGGTTAGTCCCTCATAATGTGACGAACCAATGTTCGAATCTCTGATGCCATAAGTGCCCACATTTAATGCTTAATAGTGCTTCGAATAGGATTACCTCTAAGAAGAGAATACTTAAGCTTTAGGGAAAAATATAAACTCAGTAAACTTAACTGAGGTCGTTAGAGTTTATCTATTAGAATTTGGATGCTTGTAGTTTAAACTCCCTCTGCTAATAATTAACTATGTTGATATGGCTTAATGGAGTTAAAAATAAGTATGTGCCAAATGATTTCAGTTAAAAAAATTGCCCAAAACTACTTGAAGATTTTAAAATTTTAAAATTAACTAAAATAATTTTAGTCAATAAATAAATAAATAAAAATATCAATGAAATCAAGTCTTCTCATCACACACGTTATATTTATGTCCATTTGTTTTGAGGAGGCGGCCGCATACTCCAGCGGCCTTGATGTCGACGGCGCCTTATATAAAAGAGGGGGGCTTTAAAATCTGGAAAAAAAAAGAGAGTATAAAATTGTGTAATTGTGCTATCAAAATAAAAAGCAGCAAAATAGATAATATATTGAAACGTCGTGTGAATAAGCCCACCACATTGATTAATAAAGTGTTTCGGTAAAAACTTATACAGTATATGGCATAAATATGTGAGAAGAATTTCATATTGACTTACATAAAAATACTTTTATGAAAAAGTGCAACGCTGGCAAAAAAATAAAAAAAGGCAAACATGTTTATTTCTTTCTTCTGCTATTTTTTATAATGGGAAATAAACTTGCTCAGCCTTCCTCATTAGAATAACAACTTTCCTAAATTGGCTTTCATGCTACTTTTGGTGATCAATTTTTCATTAAATAATGATGAAGAGCTGTCTTAATTGTCATCCTATAACTTTGAATAGCAGTAATTACAATTCAAATTATTTCAAATACTGTTTTTTATTAGGCCAACTTGCATCTCTGATCCTTTAAATCTATTGAAAATTTTATTTTGAAGAAAAATTATCACGTGTTCGCGTATTACGTAAATTTTGAAGAACAACAATGGTTGCCACAAAAAATCATTCAAAGTTGATTGTGTTAGGGTTATGAGACTAAAAGAATACTTTACAAAATTAAGAAACCAATCAGAGTACGAAGAAAGAGCCACTGATGATGATGAAGAAAGAGCCATCAATTTAGAGTGAAGAGGCCAACGAGTGACAACG
Organism: Neltuma alba; assembly: GCF_004799145.2. Classification (NCBI taxonomy): domain Eukaryota; kingdom Viridiplantae; phylum Streptophyta; class Magnoliopsida; order Fabales; family Fabaceae; genus Neltuma; species Neltuma alba. The sequence goes on from NW_021635221.1 coordinate 47,724, forward strand.
ACAATAAAGAACCAAATCTAGGTTAAAGATGACAATAGAGAGTGAAGATGAGCAAGAATGGTCCATCGATTAGCGGGCCACAACTTTCGAAGTGAAGACCCAAGTCCCAAAGGAGTGAACGGGAAAAGATGAACATGAGGCTGTTGATAATGAAGAAGATGAAAGGGCTATTTGGGAATTTAACACACAAGAAAATTGGATCCCACCTCTGATCGAAGGAAATTGAGTAATAAGTTAATATAAACATAAAAAATTGAAAGGAAATTTCATGAATTCTTTAAATAAATATATGATCGATCAAATAAGTTGTAAATGTTTGCAACAAGATTTTTGTTTAAAAATTTTAAAATTTAAATTTAAATGATTTATATAATGTCCGAAACTATTATATGATAAAAAAATATGCATTTAAAATAACTTTTTAGCCTTTTAAAAGAAACCTAAATAAATAAGTTTCAATATGTTATGAAGAATTAAAATTAAAAATTTTGAAAATATATCTGTTATAATTATTTGGATCAAAAAGTATTTTTTATGGATATAAATGTTCAAAAAATATTTATGTTAAGAGGGGATATTTTGATCAAAATAAAACTTTAAAAATCAATCTTAATGGTCAACTATTAGTTGGATAGATAGAAATGAAATCTCAAATATATAAAGACAGTTTGTGTGATATACATTTTAATTTCAAGAAAAATTTATATACATTTTTTTTTGAATACTGTATTCCACCAAAATCAGTACCAAACAGCAAAGGGAGACAATTTATATACATTTTTAAAATAAAGGAGATATTTCTATAATTCGGGTAAAACAAAAAGATAGGTAATATATTTTACTCTTAAATTTAATAAGGAAAATTCCAAACAGTATTATTATTTTCTTTTAGTAAACTTATTATGAGTTAACTTTCATTTTGCTTCTTTCTCTTTCCCTATATGCGAGTAATAAGTAAACTGACAGAGGAGTACAAGCAAGGAATAAAAAACCGGATCGGACATTAAACCGGTTAAGGTAGTGGTTTAAGGATTAGTTGCTCGGATCGGGGTCAACTCGAGGTCCAACCGGTCATATTAAAATAATATAATTTAATTAAAAATAACAAAATATAACAACATTAATAATCACTAATAACAAAATATATCGAAATATAACAATAGTTTGATTATAATAATAAAGTATAACGACATTAAGAATTTTGATCTTTATTGTTTATCATTAAGTAAATTTAATAATCATTGATACCAAAATCATCATTAAAATTCATTTAAATCTATAGGGGTGAGATATTAGAAGCTGAATGAAAAAAAAAAAACAACCAATAACAATATAATCATCCAAACCGGTTTATTAATGATTCACACCAGTTTTCACCAGTTCATTCCGGTTTGACCAGTTCGCTACTGGTTCAATTCCCCACCGGTTTAATATCCAAACCGAATTGGACCACCGGTGAACCGGCTAGTTTGATCCGGCTTTTTTGTTCTCTGAGTACAAGTGAAGTGATGAAGACTTTAGTGTTGACTTGGATGGTTGAGAATCATCATTTCATCCCAATAAGGCGGCCAGTTAAGTTTTTGTCCATATAAAGACTCTGTGGTTGCATTCATTTTTTGTGATAATCACTTTATGCAAACAAAATTAATGAAAGATGGGTGTAATGATATTGGTACTTCTATTATGCTTTGCTACAGCTTTCTCCCAATAGAGAAACTTGCTCTACTTCACACCAAATGGTGGAATTTTAGTGATAGTGCCCACAACTTTTCATACCCTTGTTACTGAGAAGAGATATATTGCAATGATTTTGGAAGCGTTGTTATGATGAATCAACCACGGATCCCTCCATAGCACCCTCAGCTAGAAGATCTCAACCTCACTGCATTTCCCAACCTACAATATTTGATACTCAAAGGAAGGGGTTTGATAGATGCCATTCCACCTCAGATAGGATCTCTTTATAAATTCATTTACTTGGACTTGTCTTATAACAATCTTACTGGTGAGTTAGTTATATACCTTCTACTTTCACTCTTACCTTGCAAAATTCACTCAGTTTCAAAATGTTATATCTACCTCAACAAATCTAATACATCTATTTACAACTAAAATTCCAATATAGATGGGTGCTCTTCAAAATCTTATTATTGTTTATTTATTTCAAAACAATCTTGCTAGTATAAATTAATTAACATTTACCCTTAGTTACCAAAACTCACTCATATACTAGCAAGTTACTATTTATTCTAGCTTTTGTCGGTGACCTTTTATGCATCACTTGGATTATGAGAAGTATGTCTGTGAACTTCGGTTATCCGGGTTTTAAAATATTGATGATCTATCATTCCCTTTTTCTGAAATTTCAGAAAAATACAAAATAGGAGGAGGCAAAATTAACAGAAGAGACTGAAAACCAAGCTAATTTTTTGTAGCTAAGTTATCGGATTTTGGATATCCCAAATGTTTGTTCACAAGTTTTTTTCAGGACACTTGTAATAGGAACCAGTTTAAAGTGCTTATGGCAGGAATGATCACTATTATACTCATCATTGCAATGACATTAGATATGTATAATTGTAGTTTCAACCATTTAGATTTATAATTTTTTAACAAATGATTTTTTAGCAAGTAAAAAATTATTTTCTTGAAAATGTGAATAATTAAGATGTTATTTGTATTTTAAATTTTTTCACAGATAAAAATATAAAATTATTTAAAACATAAAAATAAAATTATATTAAATCTAGATCGTTCAATTTTATTTTGAATGATTCAGATTCCCAAACTGAATATCCTGTATAAGGGGTGAGCTCTATCTACCCATTAATTCTCTAATATGTATTCCTTCATTTCATTCTTTTGATAAGGCTTTATTAACAACTTTGTATAAATCTAAAGATTTAGTTAAAATTAATTAAAGTTGTTAACATTTCAAAATTACCAAAAATCGTTGTGTCAAATATACACAAACACACACATATATATCAATGAATTCAACTCTTCCCATCACACCGTCATGATTATGTCCATTTGTCGTGAGGGATACTCCAACTTTGACGTTGACGATGGCTTGCAAACAAGGTGTTTAGAAATTAGGACGTAGAAAAAGAAGTTGTAAAGTTGTGTAAGTTTTGTGATATCAAATTAAAAGCACCAGCCAAATATATAATGCCCCCTCTGATCAACTGGTGGAATAGCTACAACCCTTCAGCCGACCATTGTGATGAATGGGATGCCATATATATTTCAATGATAATGGAAGTGATATTTAATTTATTACATGTTATAACTAAAGCATATAGCATGTGGTTTTAAAGTAAAAGCAAATGTCAAAAGTACCCACTCCTTACACTCTTATAATAAAGAGTACCATCAATTTATGTTAAAACTGAACTTGAATTGCTTCTTATCTAACACTCTACCCTTCCAGTTGGAAACATTTTCCTAAATAATCATTAAGCTTAGAAAATTGATTTATCTTTCTAGAAAACAAGTTTTATAATAAAGATTACTCAAATGTATCTCATAGTGCTGTTATGGAATAGCTTCAAAAAGTCGCGAAAACTTTCTAGGCGCCCAATTTACTAGGTTCCTATTTTAGGCGTTGTTACCATTTCTAATAGAAATATCTGAAGTGGAGGATTTAACATCAAAGCGCCAAATAACAAGAGAGAGAATCAAGAGGTTACAAGATCCATTACCTAAGACTTATATGCAGATAAAGGAAGCAAATGAAGCCTTATTAGAAGGCAATGATAAGAGCTCTTTATCTAAAAATTAATAAATATTGCACAAAAAAATAATAAATAGTGGTATATTAGGCTTACATTTGGAACTTTACTTTTTTAAACTCGATCACACCTATTAGTTGTTAAATATATGGCTATATATTGCAGAGACGAGGAGACATATACATAGATCATTTACCAGTGTGTGTGGAAATAATTTAGAATTTTTTTGAAAAAAATATAAGGGAGCTGGCAGGCATGGCGGGCGCAGCTACTTTCAGCCTTCACCATCGTAGGCTAGCTCATATCGACACTACTAGCCCACTTCACCAGGTCTAGATCAATAGACTATACCTTTGTATCCAATTGTACCCATTCCACACGTTATATTTTGGGAAAATTATGGTGGAGTCCCACATAAATAATTTAATTATTAAAAAGTTTCTTGATTAGTTAATAGGTCATGATTTGTTTTTTTTAATACGTCCGAGCTTATCATTATTACATACTGATTCGTCTCCAACAGTTTTCTCATTGATGTCTGTTGATGTCATTTTTGTCATTATTTTTGTGAGAATTTATTAGGGAGAATTATGATAAGGTTCAAAGAAAAAAGAAGATAATTATCAGTTAGTCCCCATGACAGATGAGTAGTTGTCATTTATCACTATGAAAGTTATTATTGCATGCTGTACTAGTAATTATATTTTTCACTTGGAACTTCATGGCAATTCTCTCAATTTATTATCTTTTTTTTTTTGCCTGACAATTTATTATCACTTATCCAATTGAGGCTATAATAATCAAGGTACTAAAAACCGGACCGGCAATTGAACCGATCAAGACAATGGGTCAAGAGTCAGTGGGTCAATCCAGAGCCAAACCAGGGGTCAAACCGGTGAGAAATAAAAAAATAATTTCAATGTTCACTAAGAACTAGATATATGATAATAAACTATATCTTTACAATTTCTTATAATATCATACTACTAAAATCACTAAATATTCATCCCAACAAAATATCAAAATAGATATATGATAATAAAATATTCCTCCCTATAATTATTCAATCACTAAGTCCTAATTATCAACAGCTTTTAAAAAAATATCATCAAAATAATTTTTTTAAAAAAAGGGGGGAGCTGAGTTAACCCACCAAACCGGGCGGGTCACCCTGGTTCAGTGCAGGTCACACTGAGTCATCATGCACTCGGTTCACAGACTCAACAAACAACAAGACAGGTTACCTGGCCTGTTCACTGGTTTTCGGTCCAAACCAGCTGGTCCGGTCCCGTTTTCAATACCATGATAATAATTGAAGTTATCTCTTCCAGTCACTCCTAACATTTACTGTGGTTTAGATTACTTTCTTGATATGCATTTTTTTCCCTTTTAATCTTTGTTTTAAGTTGCTTCTTACACAAATTAAGAGAATGTATTAATGCTTAACCAGTTTGTCGGTATTATTTAATATTTTTTTTGTAAAAAGTATTCTACTTATTACTTTATTACTTTACAATGACAAATTATGGAATAAAAACCGAATAATAATTCTATATAGTTGCACATAATTAAGATAAAAAAACTGTCATACTCGTAAAATCTACTCATAAAAAGGAAAAAAAAAAAAACGCGTTTGGAATGGTCTTTAAGACCAGACCATAACAATAGTAGTTGTAGACTTTTGAATCTTTTGCAGTTTTGCATGAATTGTAAGAGACAAGTAGCATCATGCAATAAATTATTGATCACAAAATTTTGACCATGATTTACAAAGAAATTACTACCCTCCTGTTTTCCATATGCGTGCCTACTTAAGAAGAAATTGATGGTCCTTTATCCATATTTATTTGTTCTTATATAAGAAAAAGAACACACAAATTAATCTTTTAATAATTAGGTTACAAAAATTCTCTGTTGAACGATGAGTTACAAATATTTATTTAAACAGCAACAAATATAAGAATCTCGGTTTTAATAGTAAATAACTGAGAATAACTTAAGACTTAAATACCTTATTTACAACTCGTATTCTTATAGCTGTAACTCATCTTTTAGTAATATTTTTTTAGATATAAAAAGTTAATGTTTTTAGGCATGAGTTTCCCTTCTGCATTTTTATGATATTTTTATATTCTTTTAGTTATAGAGTACATTTATCTTCTTCTTTTTCTCTTCTTTTCTGGTTGGGGACACTTGAGCACTGCACACAGAACCCATAACAGGACATTGAAATCCCTAATCTCCAACTACTAATACAGATTTAAGCATTACTATAAACAAAAAATCAGGAGTTAGCATAATTTTAGTTTGTATCTTTAAACTTCCAACCCATGACCTTACACACAAAAAAATTTAAAGATGTTCAAGCTTTTTTTTTTTTTTCAATGAAAAGAGACAGCTGAGTAGGTACTAAAGGCCTAGGATTACATTGCAGGGGATGTCAAACCTGTGACCTTCCTTTTAGAAAAGAGTTTTCATATGCCACTAGAACAGAACGCTATTATTTTAAAAATGTTCAAACTTTGTGTTTGATCAACCTGAAGCTGCAGATACCATTTAGGCCACTAGAGATGGTCATTATGTTAAGGCTAAGCTTGACCCATTTGGTAGAAGTTCATGAAGGGTGGTAGTTTTTTCCAAAACAATTAATTAGAAAAAATTTAGGCATTTCTAATTAATTGTCATCCACTTCATGTGAATCTATTTAGCATATTCGAGAGCTTATTGTATTCCAATTCCAATTATGTGGGACCCAATAGACTAGTTTTGTATTTTATTATGCCCTTCTCACACGTTACGTTTATGTCCATTGCCTTAATTTGGATGTTCTCCAAAGACTTTTGACTCTAATGTGTGCCCGTCTTACACATCTTTAATAATGAGTTTGCTTTTTTTTGAATTTTCATAGGACCTCTATATGTATTGTGGTGTTCATCTCACGTTTAGCAATCTCTTGTCTATTTTTACCATACAAGACTTTAATATTGACGAAGACCATTAACAATGATATTCTTTTTCTATTCTTCTTTAATTTTTAAAAAAGAAGGGAGAAAAAACTCTACTATCTATTACAATTATTACCGTCATCTATTCTCACAGATTATATGCATACAAAGTTTTAAAAAAAAAACAATTTGATATGCAGATGAAATCCGTGTGAAGAGAAAAACAGGTTTCCATAGTGTTTATACTCTCTCCCATCCTAATTATAAGAGCTAGTTGACTAATCTGAAGAGATTAAAGAAATAAGTTAAGTTAGTTATTTGTAATAAATATATGTTGTCTTTCCTAAAATATCCTTGCTAATCAAATGTATTGGCTAGAAATGTTATCATTAGAAGGACTACCTTGGAAAAAAATGTATAAATAAAATAGACAAAAGAGATTGGGATCTTATATTTAGGACTAAAATAAAAGTCAAACAAGATTTTATATTAAGGACCGGAGGTAGTATTTTTTATGGTTAAGGATAAAAAATATATATGAAAATATACTAAAACTTCACACAACATCGTGAATGTTCTTTGGGTTCAAATTGACTAATTCAAACTTAAAAAGAGCTCAATAATGCCAATGCTATCAAAATTAACAAATGTCTCTTTTTTAACAATGGGACCCATGATTTTTGTAAGTGAAAGAAACAAAATACCTCTAATTACAAAAAAAAATTCAAGGGTTAAAAAAGTTGATGTTTTCGGGCATGAGTTTCCCTTATACATTTTTATGATATTTTTGTATTCTTTTAGTTATAGAGTACATTTATCTTCTTCTTTTTCTCTTCTTTTCTGGTTGGGGACACTTGAGCACTGCACACAGAACCCACAACAGGACATTGAAATCCCTAATCTCCAACTACTAATACAGATTTAAGCATTACTATAAACAAAAAATCAGGAGTTAGCATAATTTTAGTTTGTATCTTTAAACTTCCAACCCATGACCTTACACACAAAAAAATTTAAAGATGTTCAAGCTTTTTTTTTTTTTTTTTCAATGAAAAGAGACAGCTGAGTAGGTACTAAAGGCCTAGGATTACATTGCAGGGGATGTCAAACCTGTGACCTTCCTTTTAGAAAAGAGTTTTCATATGCCACTAGAACAGAACGCTATTATTTTAAAAATGTTCAAACTTTGTGTTTGATCAACCTGAAGCTGCAGATACCATTTAGGCCACTAGAGATGGTCATTATGTTAAGGCTAAGCTTGACCCATTTGGTAGAAGTTCATGAAGGGTGGTAGTTTTTTCCAAAACAATTAATTAGAAAAAATTTAGGCATTTCTAATTAATTGTCATCCACTTCATGTGAATCTATTTAGCATATTCGAGAGCTTATTGTATTCCAATTCCAATTATGTGGGACCCAATAGACTAGTTTTGTATTTTATTATGCCCTTCTCACACGTTACGTTTATGTCCATTGCCTTAATTTGGATGTTCTCCAAAGACTTTTGACTCTAATGTGTGCCCGTCTTACACATCTTTAATAATGAGTTTGCTTTTTTTGAATTTTCATAGGACCTCTATATGTATTGTGGTGTTCATCTCACGTTTAGCAATCTCTTGTCTATTTTTACCATACAAGAATTTAATATTGACGAAGACCATTAACAATGATATTCTTTTTTTATTCTTCTTTAATTTTTAAAAAAGAAGGGAGAAAAAACTCTACTATCTATTACAATTATTACCGTCATCTATTCTCACAGATTATATGCATACAAAGTTTTAAAAAAAAAACAATTTGATATGCAGATGAAATCCGTGTGAAGAGAAAAACAGGTTTCCATAGTGTTTATACTCTCTCCCATCCTAATTATAAGAGCTAGTTGACTAATCTGAAGAGATTAAAGAAATAAGTTAAGTTAGTTATTTGTAATAAATATATGTTGTCTTTCCTAAAATATCCTTGCTAATCAAATGTATTGGCTAGAAATGTTATCATTAGAAGGACTACCTTGGAAAAAAATGTATAAATAAAATAGACAAAAGAGATTGGGATCTTATATTTAGGACTAAAATAAAAGTCAAACAAGATTTTATATTAAGGACCGGAGGTAGTATTTTTTATGGTTAAGGATCAAAAATATATATGAAAATATACTAAAACTTCACACAACATCGTGAATGTTCTTTGGGTTCAAATTGACTAATTCAAACTTAAAAAGAGCTCAATAATGCCAATGCTATCAAAATTAACAAATGTCTCTTTTTTAACAATGGGACCCATGATTTTTGTAAGTGAAAGAAACAAAATACCTCTAATTACAAAAAAAAAATTCAAGGGTTAAAAAAGTTGATGTTTTCGGGCATGAGTTTCCCTTATACATTTTTATGATATTTTTGTATTCTTTTAGTTATAGAGTACATTTATCTTCTTCTTTCTCTCTTCTTTTCTGGTTGGGGACACTTGAGCACTGCACACAGAACCCACAACAGGACATTGAAATCCCTAATCTCCAACTACTAATACAGATTTAAGCATTACTATAAACAAAAAATCAGGAGTTAGCATAATTTTAGTTTGTATCTTTAAACTTCCAACCCATGACCTTACACACAAAAAAATTTAAAGATGTTCAAGCTTTTTTTTTTTTTTTGTTTTCAATGAAAAGAGACAGCTGAGTAGGTACTAAAGGCCTAGGATTACATTGCAGGGGATGTCAAACCTGTGACCTTCCTTTTAGAAAAGAGTTTTCATATGCCACTAGAACAGAACGCTATTATTTTAAAAATGTTCAAACTTTGTGTTTGATCAACCTGAAGCTGCCGATACCATTTAGGCCACTAGAGATGGTCATTATGTTAAGGCTAAGCTTGACCCATTTGGTAGAAGTTCATGAAGGGTGGTAGTTTTTTCCAAAACAATTAATTAGAAAAAATTTAGGCATTTCTAATTAATTGTCATCCACTTCATGTGAATCTATTTAGCATATTCGAGAGCTTATTGTATTCCAATTCCAATTATGTGGGACCCAATAGACTAGTTTTGTATTTTATTATGCCCTTCTCACACGTTACGTTTATGTCCATTGCCTTAATTTGGATGTTCTCCAAAGACTTTTGACTCTAATGTGTGCCCGTCTTACACATCTTTAATAATGAGTTTGCTTTTTTTGAATTTTCATAGGACCTCTATATGTATTGTGGTGTTCATCTCACGTTTAGCAATCTCTTGTCTATTTTTACCATACAAGACTTTAATATTGACGAAGACCATTAACAATGATATTCTTTTTTTATTCTTCTTTAATTTTTAAAAAAGAAGGGAGAAAAAACTCTACTATCTATTACAATTATTACCGTCATCTATTCTCACAGATTATATGCATACAAAGTTTTAAAAAAAAAAACAATTTGATATGCAGATGAAATCCGTGTGAAGAGAAAAACAGGTTTCCATAGTGTTTATACTCTCTCCCATCCTAATTATAAGAGCTAGTTGACTAATCTGAAGAGATTAAAGAAATAAGTTAAGTTAGTTATTTGTAATAAATATATGTTGTCTTTCCTAAAATATCCTTGCTAATCAAATGTATTGGCTAGAAATGTTATCATTAGAAGGACTACCTTGGAAAAAAATGTATAAATAAAATAGACAAAAGAGATTGGGATCTTATATTTAGGACTAAAATAAAAGTCAAACAAGATTTTATATTAAGGACCGGAGGTAGTATTTTTTATGGTTAAGGATAAAAATATATATGAAAATATACTAAAACTTCACACAACATCGTGAATGTTCTTTGGGTTCAAATTGACTAATTCAAACTTAAAAAGAGCTCAATAATGCCAATGCTATCAAAATTAACAAATGTCTCTTTTTTAACAATGGGACCCATGATTTTTGTAAGTGAAAGAAACAAAATACCTCTAATTACAAAAAAAAATTCAAGGGTTAAAAAAGTTGATGTTTTCGGGCATGAGTTTCCCTTATACATTTTTATGATATTTTTGTATTCTTTTAGTTATAGAGTACATTTATCTTCTTCTTTCTCTCTTCTTTTCTGGTTGGGGACACTTGAGCACTGCACACAGAACCCACAACAGGACATTGAAATCCCTAAGCTCCAACTACTAATACAGATTTAAGCATTACTATAAACAAAAAATCAGGAGTTAGCATAATTTTAGTTTGTATCTTTAAACTTCCAACCCATGACCTTACACACAAAAAAATTTAAAGATGTTCAAGCTTTTTTTTTTTTTTCAATGAAAAGAGACAGCTGAGTAGGTACTAAAGGCCTAGGATTACATTGCAGGGGATGTCAAACCTGTGACCTTCCTTTTAGAAAAGAGTTTTCATATGCCACTAGAACAGAACGCTATTATTTTAAAAATGTTCAAACTTTGTGTTTGATCAACCTGAAGCTGCCGATACCATTTAGGCCACTAGAGATGGTCATTATGTTAAGGCTAAGCTTGACCCATTTGGTAGAAGTTCATGAAGGGTGGTAGTTTTTTCCAAAACAATTAATTAGAAAAAATTTAGGCATTTCTAATTAATTGTCATCCACTTCATGTGAATCTATTTAGCATATTCGAGAGCTTATTGTATTCCAATTCCAATTATGTGGGACCCAATAGACTAGTTTTGTATTTTATTATGCCCTTCTCACACGTTACGTTTATGTCCATTGCCTTAATTTGGATGTTCTCCAAAGACTTTTGACTCTAATGTGTGCCCGTCTTACACATCTTTAATAATGAGTTTGCTTTTTTTGAATTTTCATAGGACCTCTATATGTATTGTGGTGTTCATCTCACGTTTAGCAATCTCTTGTCTATTTTTACCATATAAGACTTTAATATTGACGAAGACCATTAACAATGATATTCTTTTTTTATTCTTCTTTAATTTTTAAAAAAGAAGGGAGCAAAAACTCTACTATCTATTACAATTATTACCGTCATCTATTCTCACAGATTATATGCATACAAAGTTTAAAAAAAAAAACAATTTGATATACAGATGAAATCCGTGTGAAGAGAAAAACAGGTTTCCATAGTGTTTATATTTTTTTGGCTTAAGGGTCAAATATATATATATATATATATATATATTAAAACTCCACCCAACATTGTGATTTTTTTTGGGTTCTAATTGACTAGTTCAAATTTAAAAAAAGCTCAATAATGCCAATGCTATCAAAATTAACAAACGTCCCGTTTTTAGCAATGGGACCAATGAATTTTTTTAGTGAAAGTATCAAAATACCCCTAATTAAACAAAAAAAAGTCAAGGGTCAAAAATACCCATAAACTTCATCAAACACCATATGATTTTTAATAAAAATACCAAAATACCACCAATTTCGAAAGGTTATTGCATTAGAGTGTATTAGAGATTATTAAGTATAATAAATTTTTATATCACCAATCTTTATAATTAAAAAAGATTATTAATCTTTTTCAATAAATTTTTTATTAGCCAATTTTTTTCAATAAAAACCAGCCTATTGTTATAGTTATTCTATTCATTGATGGCTGAAAATATTCTAAGAGCATAAATATTATACATAATAATTAAATATTTTTGTAACTACTAAAAATAGCCTTAAATTTTCTCAAAGAAATTAAACATAAACATAAAAGAAATTTCAGGTTGACTGTTAAATTTGATAACATAGATTAGAAAATAAACATACAGCTCCATGTATCGTTGATATAAGTAACTTATTTTCAAAAGATATCCATAATGTCTACTCAAAAAAAATATTGGGGATATAAATAACTTAACATTGTAGAGCAATACAATTCAAGCTTAAACTTTTTCATATTAGTTATTTTAATTATAAAAATTTTGTTATAATTAATAATCTCTAACACACTCTAATACAATAGCCCTTTGAGATTGGGTGTATTTTGATACTTTTATAAATATTATATGGTGTTTGGTCAACTTTAAGTATAAGTTCATGTAACTCTTAGTTTTTTTCCATTTTAATTGAGGGTATTTTGGTATTTTTATTTTAAAAAATATGGGTCCCACAACCAAAAAAACGAATGTTTGTTAATTTTAATGACGCTGACATTATTAATCTCTTTTTTAAACTTGGATTGGTAGACTTGATCACGAAGAAAGTTCATAGTGTTAAGTAAAGTTTTGATATATTTTCATAAGTGTTTTTAACCTTTAACCTCATTTTTATGATAAAAAAATGTACATATTTTGAGTAAAACAAAAGTGTGATAAATAATATCTAAAAGTCATTTTACAATTTATGAGGTGAATAATTTAAATATGATGATCATAATACTAATAAATGCCCTATCAGTTAGTAGCCAGAGTGAATAATGAAGTGCGCATAACTTTCATTGCAAAAGAGAAATAGAGATCACATAACAATATAAAAGAGTAATAAGTCTTTGAACTCTGTCATTTCAATATTTCTCCATGTAAAGACTCTGAGACTGCACTCATTTTGTGATCATCACTTTGTGGAAGGAAATTAAATAAAAGATAGGCGTCATAGTGGCATTTTTATTAAGCTTTTCCTAACAAAATTAAAATTTGTTCTTAAAACAAAAAAAAATCAAAACATTTTTTTTTATTTTTCTGCCTTTTGTTTTACAAAATTAGGGAAGAGACCCAGAATATTATATTTCTGTTAATTATATCAGGTTAATAAAACAAACTAGTTTTGACCCTTCATTTCATCATTTTACGTAGGGTTTTTGAAATAATGATTCTAACATTTTTTTATTTATTTTTGGTATTCAAAACTTATTCTAAAAGGTAGTTTTAAAAACATAAAAGTTGAGTATAAAATCAAGCAAGCTTTTATTTTTATTTACTTTCCGTTTTTTTATTTTTAATAGTCAAAGTTAGTTAACACATTTCTTTATATGTCACTTAGAAGTCATAATTTTGTTTTTAAGAAAAATAAATTTATGCTTCTATAAAGACTCAGCCTGTGCACTCACTTGGTGATCACGTTGCATGAATCAGTGGCATTCTCCAAAATTATGCTGACTACTCCAACAATAAGCACTATGATGGTAATAGTGATTTTATGACTATGCTCTGCCATTACTTTCTTCAATAATATGGCCACCTCCATGATAGCAGAGGAGAAACATGCTCTGTTTCAAAGCAACTAGCGGTAAGAAAAGGTATATTTCCATCATTTGATTTGTACTTCAAAATATAATCCTAAAAGTTAAAAATAATGGTTTCTTTAATTCGGAGTTCCATCAAACCACTATTCTGTGGTGTTCATCATCTCATGTTTGGCAATTTCATGCCCATTTTCACTATAATAACTCCAAAGACTAAAGACTTTAATATTGACTAAGACCATTAATTAACAACTGAGGCAATCTCACATGATATGATTAGTCCATTCGCCATTAGACCTACACACTCCAACGACTTTGACGCGCAGAAGGGAGATTCAATAATATTACTCTATATATAAAGACTCTGTGGATGCACTCATTTCATGATCGCTTTGTGTAGACAAAAGAACTAAATATGGGTGTGATGAGAGCGGTATTTTTATTATGCTTTGTTGCAATAACTTGCTTCCATATTAATGGTGTAGCATCAGTTGCCATGATAGAAGAGGAGAAACGTGCTTTGTTTCATACCAAATGGTGGAATTTCAGCAACAGTGCCCACAACTTGTCAGACCCTTGTCACTGGGAAGGCATATCTTGCAATGATTTTGGAAGCCTTGTTGACATGAATTATCAACAGATGACTACACAATACCATCATCTAGCATATTTCAATTTCACTGCATTTCCCAATCTAGAACGTCTCATACTTTCTGAAATGGGTTTGATAGATAACATTCCAAGCCAGATAGGATCACTTCATAAACTCATCCTTCTAAACTTATCTTTTAATAGTCTTACTGGTGAGTTGTATCTTCTACTTCTACTCTTACAATCCAAATTCAACTAATTCAAAAATATTGTATTTACCACCCCACAACCTAATACTTCTATTGACAGGGATTATTCCATCACAAATAGAATCTCTTCAAAATCTTACTTACTTAGACTTGTCTTCTAATAGTCTTGCTGTTGAGTCATATATCTTTCATTTCTACTCTTGCAAATTCATTCAATTTTGAAATATTATGTTTATTTCCACACAACTTAATACTTTTATTGATAGAGATCATTCCATCACAGATAGGATCTCTTCATAATTTGATTCATTTATACTTACCTTCTAACAATCTTGCTTATGAGTTATATATCTTTCATAGCTACTCTAACCATGTAAATTCACTAAATTTTGAAATATTGCACTTATCTCCCCACAACCTAATACCTCCATTGACAGGGATTATTCCATCACAAATAGGAGCTCTTCAAATCTCAATTATCTAGACTTGTCTTCTAACAGTCTTACTGGTGAGTTATATATATTCCATTTCTACTCTTACCTTGCAAATTCACAAAATTTGAAATATTGTACTTATCTCCCCACAACCTAATACCTCTATTGACAGGGATTATTCCATCACAAATAGGAGCTCTTCAAAATCTCAATTATCTGGACTTGTCCTCTAACAGTTTTACTGGTGAGTTAGATATCTTCCATTTCTACTCTTACCTTGCAAATTCACTAAATTCTGGAATATTGTATTTATCTTCACACAACCTAATACTTCTATTGACAGGGATTATTCCATCACAAATAGAATCTCTTCAAAATCTTACTTACTTAGACTTGTCTTCTAATAGTCTTGCTGTTGAGTCATATATCTTTCATTTCTACTCTTGCAAATTCATTCAATTTTGAAATATTATGTTTATTTCCACACAACTTAATACTTTTATTGATAGAGATCATTCCATCACAGATAGGATCTCTTCATAATTTGATTCATTTATACTTACCTTCTAACAATCTTGCTTATGAGTTATATATCTTTCATATCTACTCTAACCATGTAAATTCATTAAATTTTGAAATATTGCACTTATCTCCCCACAACCTAATACCTCCATTGACAGGGATTATTCCATCACAAATAGGAGCTCTTCAAAATCTCAATTATCTAGACTTGTCTTCTAACAGTCTTACTGGTGAGTTATATATATTCCATTTCTACTCTTACCTTGCAAATTCACAAAATTTGAAATATTGTACTTATCTCCCCACAACCTAATACCTCTATTGACAGGGATTATTCCATCACAAATAGGAGCTCTTCAAAATCTCAATTATCTGGACTTGTCCTCTAACAGTTTTACTGGTGAGTTATATATCTTCCATTTCTACTCTTACCTTGCAAATTCACTAAATTCTGGAATATTGTATTTATCTTCACACAACCTAATACTTTTATTGACAGGGATCATTCCATCACAGATAGGATCTCTTCATAATCTGATTTTTCTGCACTTGTCTTATAATAGTCTTACTGGTGAGTTATATATCCTCCATTTCTACTCTTGCAAATTCACTCAATTTGGAAAAATTGTATCTATCTCCACACAACCTAATACTTTTATTGACAGGGATCATCCCATCACAAATAGGATCTCTCCATAATCTAATTCATCTATACTTATCTTCTAACTATCTTACTTACAAATTATATATCGTTCATTTCCACTCTTACCTTGTAAATTCATTCAATTTGAAAATATTATATTTACCCGTACACAAACTAATACCTCTATTGATAGGGATTATTCCATGCCAAATAGGAGCCCTTCAAAATCTCAATTTTCTAGACTTGTCTTCTAACAGACTTACTTACATATCTTCCATGATTACTCTTGCAAATTCTCTAAATTTTGGAATATTTTATTTATCTTCCCACAAACTCCACTTATTTGGACTTGTCTTCTAATAATCTTACTAGTGATTTATACATCTTTCATTTTTACTCTTACCTTGGAAATTCAAAAAATTTAGAAATATTTATATTTACCTCTACACAACCTAATACCTCTATTAACAGGGATCATTCCATCACAGATAGGATCTCTTCATAATCTGATTTATCTGGAGCTGTCCCATAACAGTCTTACTGGTGAGTTATATATCCTCCATTTATACTCTTACCCTGCAAATTCACTAAATTTTGGAATATTTTATTTACCTCCACACAACCTAATACTTCTATTGACAGGGATTATTCCATCACAAATAGGAGCTCTTCAAAATCTCACTTATCTGGACTTGTCCTCTAACAGTCTTACTTGTGAGTTATATATCCTCTATTTCTACTCTTACCCTGCAAATTCACTAAATTTTGGAATATTTTATTTACCTCCACACAACCTAATACCTCTATTGACAGGGATTATTCCATCACAAATAGGAGCTCTTCAAAATCTCACTTATCTGGACTTGTCCTCTAACAGTCTTACTTGTGAGTTATACATCCTCCATTTCTACTCTTACCCAGCAAATTCACTAAATTTTGGAATATTTTATTTACCTCCACACAACCTAATACCTCTATTGACAGGGATTATTCCATCACAAATAGGAGCTCTTCAAAATCTCAATTATCTGAACTTGTCTTCTAATGGTCTTACTTGTGAGTTATATATCCTCCATTTCTACTCTTACTCTGCAAATTCACTAAATTGTGGAATATTTTATTTACCTCCACACAACCTAATACCTCTATTGACAGGGATTATTCCATCACAAATAGGAGCTCTTCAAAATCTCACTTATCTGGACTTGTCCTCTAACAGTCTTACTTGTGAGTTATACATCTTCTATTTCTACTATTACCTTGCAAATTCATTAAATTTTGAACTATTTTATTTACCTCTACACAACCTAATACTTCTATCGACAGGGATTATTCCATCACAAATAGGAGCTCTTCAAAATCTCAATTATCTAGACTTGTCTTCTAACAGTCTTACTGGTGAGTTATATATCTTCCATTTATGCTCTTAGCTTGTAAATTCACTAAATTTTAGAATATTTTATTTACCTCCACACAACCTAATACCTCTATTGACAGGGATTATTCCATCACAAATAGGAGCTCTTCAAAATCTCACTTATCTAGACTTGTCCTCTAACAGTCTTACTTGTGAGTTATATATCTTCTATTTCTACTATTACCTTGCAAATTCATTAAATTGAAATATTTTATTTACCTCCACACAACCTAATACCTTTATTGACAGGGATTATTCCATCACAAATAGGAGCTCTTCAAAATCTCAATTATCTGGACTTGTCTCTTAACAGTCTTACTGGTGAGTTATATATCTTCCATTTCTGCTCTTAGCTTGTAAATTCACAAAATTTTGAAATATTGTATTTACCTCTGCACAACCTAATACATCTATTGACAGGGATTATTCCATCCCAAATAGGAACTCTTCAAAATCTAACTTATCTGGACTTGTCTTATAACAGTCTCACTGGTGAGTTAGATATCTTCCATTTCTACTCTTACCTTGCAAATTCAGTAAATTTTGAAATATTGCATTTATCTCCCCACAACCTAATGCCTTTATTGACAGGGATTATTCCATCACAAATAGGAGCTTTTCAAAATCTCACTTATCTGGACTTGTGCTCTAACAGTCTTACTTGTGAGTTATATATCTTCTATTTCTACTATTACCTTGCAAATTCAGTAAATTTTGAAATATTTTATTTACCTCCACACAACCTAATACCTCTATTGACAGGGATTATTCCATCACAAATAGGAGCTCTTCAAAATCTCAATTATCTGGACTTGTCTTCTAACGGTCATACTGGTGAGTTATATATCTTCCATTTCTACTATTACCTTGTAAATTCATTAAATTTTGAAATATTTTATTTACCTCCACACAACCTAATACCTATATTGACAGGGATTATTCCATCACAAATAGGAGCTCTTCAAAATCTCACTTATCTGGACTTATCTTCTAACGGTCTTACTGGTGAGTTATATCTTCCATTTCTACTCTTACCTTGCAAATTCACTAAATTCTGGAATATTGTATTTATCTTCACACAACCTAATACTTTTATTGATAGGGATCATTCCATCACAGATAGGATCTCTTCATAATCTGATTTCTCTAGACTTGTCTTATAATAGTCTTACTGGTGAGTTATATATCCTCCATTTCTACTCTTGCAAATTCACTCAATTTGGAAAAATTGTATCTATCTCCACACAACCTAATACTTTTATTGACAGGGATCATCCCATCACAAATAGGATCTCTCCATAATCTAATTCATCTATACTTATCTTCTAACTATCTTACTTATAAGTTATATATCGTTCATTTCAACTCTTACCTTGTAAATTCATTCAATTTGAAAATATTATATTTACCCGTACACAACCTAATACCTCTATTGATAGGGATTATTCCATGCCAAATAGGAGCCCTTCAAAATCTCAATTTTCTAGACTTGTCTTCTAACAGACTTACTCGTTAGTTACATATCTTTCATGTTTACTCTTGCAAATTCTCTAAATTTTAGAATATTGTATTTATCTTCCCACAATATAATACCTGTATTGAGAGGGATTACTCAATCACAAATATAATATAAAAAATTTTCATGGAATGGTGACAGGTATCATTCCAACTCATATAGGAGGCCTTCAAAATCTCAATCATTTGGACTTGTCTTACAACAACCTTTCAGGTGTTCTACCTTCCAACCTTCCAACTTTATTTAGAATCACTAGATTTGAGTAGAAACAAAAAAATAGTTGGGGTCATTCTTTAAACTTTGGGTTTTATGACAAATCTCCACAGCTTATATTTATACTCAAATTTATTCACTACAGGTGGCATCCCTTCTTCGATTTTCAATTTGAGAGATTTACAAGATTTTGATGTTTCTCAAAATCAATTAAGTGGTGGCATTCCAGAAAAATTAAATATTGACTTTGACGTAGATGTGTCCCAAAATAATCTGAGTGGAAACATACCGGACATTTTGAACTACTTCTATGTTCGTGTTAACTTTAGTCACAACAAATTCAATGGAATATTACCATCTAATATATGCAGTGAACCCCCATCATGTAGCATTGATTTAAGCTACAACAGTATCTCTGGTAGCATACCAAGAGAATTTGGTAGGCTACAGTACATCAACTTGTCATACAATCTTCTTAGCGGCTATGTTCCAACTGAAGTTTATAGCTCTTTTCATGATGACATTTTAAATGGTAATAAAGAATTACTTGGGCCAGAGAAGATACATAAAGGCTCAAAGTCTTTGCTGAAAATCATTATTCCTTTGACAATCTTTCTTGTCATCACATTTGTTGTGGGTTTCATCTTATTTGAATCATTCAAAAAGCACAAGAAATCCGTAAGTCAGGCAAGAGAAGCAAAAAATGGGGATTTGTTTTCCATATGGAATTATGATGGAAGAATTGCATATGAAGACATCATTGAAGCGACAGAGGACTTTGACATCAAATATTGTATTGGAACCGGTGCTTATGGAAGTGTTTATAGGGCACAACTTCCAAGTGGCAAAATCGTAGCATTGAAAAAGCTCCATAAAAGAGAATATGGAAACACATTTTTGGCCAAGAGTTTTCACAATGAAGTGAAGATGTTGAGTGAAATTCGACATCGCAATATTGTAAAGCTTCATGGTTTTTGTTTGCATAATCAATGTATGTTTCTCATCTATGAATACATGGAAAGAGGAAGTCTTTTTTATGTGTTGAATGATGATGATGAAGCTAAAGAGTTGAATTGGAGTAAGAGAGTGAATGCTGTCAAAGGAATAACAAATGCTTTGTTGTATATGCATCATCACTGTGCTCCTCCAATTATCCACCGAGACATAACAAGCAATAATATATTGTTGAACTCACAGATGGAAGCTTTTTTATCAGACTTTGGCACAGCTAGGATCATTGATCCAGATACATCTAATCAAACTCTTTTAGTTGGTACTTATGGTTATGTTGCTCCAGGTGAGCATTTCTAAGTCTCTACTAATACTCCTTCTATGTTGTATTTTATTTCTACAGCATATTACTTGTCTTGGGATAAATACATAACTATTTAATTTTTGGCCCATTGCAGAGCTTGCATACACCTTAGCTGTTACTGAAAAATGCGATGTTTATAGTTTTGGGGTGGTGACATTAGAAACAATAATGGGAAGACATCCTGGAGATTTGATATTATCTTTGTCAAAGACCTGTACAGTAAGCATTTTGCTAAAGGATATTTTGGACTCACGTCTCCCTTTGCCATCACAGAAAGATGCAGGAGATATAACTCTTTTGGTCACAATAGCATTAGCATGCTTGAACCCATCTCCCAAATCTCGACCATCAATGCAACAAGTGTCTCAAAGGCTTTTATCATCCAACCTTCCATTGGCAATTCCTTTCAATAATATCTCAATCCAACATTTAGCAAATGAAGATATGCCAATAATGCAATAAAAAGCTTGGAGATTTGGCTCAGTGTTTGCTTTGTACCTCAGATGAAACCTTTAAAGATTTGCTTCAAAGTCTAGATTTGAAATCTGCCATATGTTTAATTTGTTGCAGTTGATATTTGTCTTATTCTGTTTAAATAATAAGGTATCAAAATTGAATTATAAGAAATGTATACCTAGAAGCAACCTCACTAAACCCACCTCTACCCAGAATGTTTTTGTTACTAAACTTATCTATTGCAACTTAAAACTTTTCAAGTTGACCAAAGTGAGTTTCTAGGCCCTCCTTAAATCGGCTGTCAGTAAAAAGGCAAAATGTTATGTTAGTAAATCAATTATGGCTATCACATAAATCATCAATCATTATATATAGCATCTTTTCCATTATTCAACTTATTACCAAGAACATCAAAGAAATAATCTTTTTGTCTCCTTTTCCATTAATAAACATTTAGAGCAATAATAGCTCCAGTAGCACTATTGCCTAAAACTATTAAGTGGAATAGAGTGATCAGTAGAATTTTGATATGCTCCCGCTCATTAATGACTATGAGCCTACACTTCATCATTATATATATACGCACACATGTATATAACTTAAATTCTACATGTGCATAAAATCATTGAAGTTTAGCAAAACACCCACAGGACTTACAGTGAATTAGAAGTAGCCAAGGTCATAGGAATGACTCCTATCAAGCTGTTGTTTAGAGACGCCAATTTCAGAGAGCATGAAGGATTAGTTTATGAATAATAGCATGCTAAGGTAGAGAGATATGAAAGCAATAGGCAAACATTTTATCATTTAATAAAGTTTAGAACGTGTTACTCCAGTTCTGGTGACACATGACTTGTTCCTAGGAAAATAAATTTACTAAAGCAAGAAAATCCACAACTTGGGATGGCGCTTATTGAAAACAAAAAGCTAAAAAATGAAAACAAAAAGAGACTGAGGGAAAAAAAAAGCTAATTTGGGAGCCAAGTTATTGGCCTTTTGATGGCTCAAATACCCGCCCAGAACTTTTATCAAAATGGCTTGTACTAGGAACTAATTTTATGACCAATATTATGATAATTGTTGCAATAACGGTCGACATTTAAAATTGTTAATTGATGGTTTTTAAGCAAGAAAATAATTCTTAAAATCTGACAGTTAGGAGATAGTTTTTATTTTAGACTTTACACATATCAAAATATTAAATGACAAAAAAATTAGATTAAATATGAACTGTTTAATTTTTAATTTGATCAATTCTGATCTTGAAACTGAACCCTTGTAACATGGGATTTTTTGCATTTACAATACTCCCCAGCTTCTATTTATAAGCTTCAAATTTATGAAGGAATGTGATCTATTTTATAAGCTTCAATTTAGGGATTGTCTTAACATTTAATATTTTCTTAATGTTATTCTTAATTATTTCTCTATTTCATATTTCCCTACGTATTCTCTTTATCCTTTTTCTCATTTATTATAAGGGCATATTTAAAAACAAAATTATATTTTTAAATTATTTTTTATTTTAAAATAATTTTAACTAATTATTTATTATCCGTAAATTAGTTATTTAAAACTCATAAGGAGCAGAGTGAGTAATTCTCTAGTATGTATTTTGGTTTTGCCATCGATTCTCTAACATGTACTCATTTAGCTCTATTTATAAGGTACAGAGAGAATGTTTTTTTAGTCATGTTTATAAGTCACTTTATTAAATTTCTAATATAAATGCACTATTTTGTCATTCTTTTATTATAATGTAGATATTTATTTTTTGGGTTAATATAATGTTTGGTCCTTATAGTTTATGTTCATTTTGGTTTTGATTCCTATACTTCCAAGCAATAGGTTTTGGTCCCTTAAGTTTTATTTTGTTTATAACATTAGTCCCTGTAGTTTAATAAGGACCTAAACAGTGTTAAGTTTGCTAATGTGTCACTAACGCCGTTTATTCTACTGACATGGCATGCTGACTAAGCAAGGTGACTGGATATGTGATTTTAATTATATATATATATATCTACACACACACATATATAAAAAGCCATCATCTTCTTTGCGTAATGGGGCGTTCTCACTGCGCACCATTAATTCATTGTCATCATCTGGCTTTTTTCTTGTACGGTTGTAATAACTTGAGGAGCCAAGTGTCAGCTCAATGGCAAACTCATACATGATCTCTACCTCATCACTTTCTAATTCTACAATGTGCTCCTCCACTATCCTGTTCAAGATCAAATCTGCTTTTAGGCTTTTTATATGCATCTTTATGATGATTAGTAATGTAACATGAACATTCTTGATTACTCAATCTTTAAATGATCAATAATTTGAAGGGCAAAATTTAGAAAGACAAGTACTTGCTCCATGAGCCACTTTTGTTTTTTGTAAAAACAGAGATTAACATAGCCATGAATCTGAAAGTTGCAAGCCTAAAGATCTTTGCAATGACAGAGCAATTGGACTTTGTGGTCCTTGTATTCTTCAATTCTATTTATTTTTTCCCAATAATATTACTCCCATAAATTAATGATGACTTAGATAAGATATCTATGTCCCACGTGATTTTGGCTTTCTAATTGATTGATTTTTTTTCCCAGCTAGGTGACATATATTTCATATAAAATGTTAATAAATTTCAAACAAATTCTGCAGTCTCTTCGCCCCCAACCCACAACAAACGCCTCATATGAACATATAATTTCAAAACAATGGTGATTTCTTCAAAGTATAGACATTCTTCACCCCTTTCCACCTTTCCTCCCCAAGTAACCGATTGTTTTCCACGTCTGCTCTCTTCTCTATTTTGGCTTCCACAACAAGGAAGGAGGGCTGAGGAGTCACGGGGGATCATCATCTTCATCAAGAGGAGGGAGAGAAGGATGGGAAGAGCTAGACAGAGACACCTTGACTAGACTGAATCCTCTTCTTCATTGGAGGTTTGACAACATGAGCCACGGAGGGCACCGTCGAAGGAGTGAGTTTTAATCAAGAGAGGAAGGGAGAACGCCATTAGAGCTAGCAGAGGAAATGCTTAATGCAATTTTGATGATGACGTTGATGCACGGTGAGAAAAAGATGATGGCTTTTTTTTAATAATTAAAATCACATATTAGTCATCTTGCTTAGTCAGCATGCCATGCCAGTAGAATAAACGGTGTTAATGACACATCAGCAAACTTAACACTGTTTAGGTTCTTATTAAACACAAGGACTAATATTATAAATGGAATAAAACTTGAGGGACCAAAACGTATTGCTTGAAAGTATAGGGACCAAAACCAAAATGAACATAAATTATGAGGACCAAACATTATATCAACCCTTATTTTTTTTTCTCCCTAAAAGATGGTTGACTAATAAGTTAATTGAAATAGGCCGCATTTTTGTTATAAAAAGTCTAAGCCCAAAATCAAAATTCTTTACTAAATTCTGGGATCAGGGCTCGAAAACTAGGCCCAATCAAACTATATTAAGTATGGATTATTTATTTGTTCCCATGATCAATTTAAATTTCTTTATGTGAAAGAAACCGTGATTATAATAATTTATTATTGAAAAATCATATTTATATTTATTTTAAAAAATTAATATTAATATTAATAAATTCTTAAACCTAGCTATCCCTAAGTTGACTGTTTGAAAATATATCATGTTATAATTATTCTTTTTTCCAAAAATGTTCTTAGGACTGAGGTTGTATTTAAAATTGAAAAGTTAGTTCCTAAAATATTTTATACAATTATTTCCTTAAATTTTAGTTAAATTTGGTTGTTAAAATATTTTATACATTTATTTAATTGAAATTTTGTCAAAGAGTTAATCTAAAACTTAAGATGGAAATAAATGTAAACAAAAAGTGAACGATATAATATCTTCATAATATTTAATCATTTTATGAGGTTTATTATTAAGAATGATCAAATTACATTGTTAATACATTACAAAGAGTATAGCTTATTAGAAATTTAATTAATATATATAGAGATGGAGTTAAATAAAAGTGAATTTTGCTCCGAAGTCCAAACAAATGACTCTTAATTTATTCATAAAAGGTCTCTTATTTTGGGGTCGGCCATGTGAATGCCGCGCCTAAAGGGGTCAATTTCCGCAAGCAAGTGAAAAATTAAATTATAGGTCAACTTATAATAAAAAATATCAAAATAAATAAAAATCTCATTTCTATGTATTGTAAAACGTTTTTCTTTTTTTTTTAAATAAATATTACTTTCCAGTGTATCATCCCAAGGAACTGAAATCATATCCAAGCAAATCAAGAGCTTGTTATGCTTATGACCGTTGCATTGTTTTACTTTTGTCAACTTAATGAAAATTTCAAACACCACTCAGCAATCAATATATAAATATATATTTATATATCATCACGCCCCCCCCCCCACATCATTAGAAAAATTGAAGGGTAAAATAGCATCATAGTACTTCTTTTATGCTTAATATAAGACTCAGTTGACTAATTTAAAAATATTAAAAAAGATAAATAAATTATTTTATTTATTTTCTTACTTATAAATTTATATATAATATAATGATGCATATAAGTAGTTCATGTAATATATATTCTAATTAATTTATTTATTTAGCTTTCTTCATATTTTTAAATTATTTAACTGAGTCTTATATTAAAAAATAGATTTAGTATTATTTATGATGCAATTTTACCCATACTTGTGCCCAAATGTCTGTTAAGAAAAGGAGAATTAAAATCAAGTCCTACAGAAAAGAAATAATTACTAAAAGGTTTTAATAACAACCTGAGAAACCTGCAAAGACAAGTTTTATAGCGAAAAATGACAACTTCTAAGACTTGTTTTGTATTTTTTTTTTCTTTCATAGAACTTGGTTGTAATTCTCCTGTTAAAAAATCATGACAGATGGGCAATTTTTTGAAAACACTTCCACAGAGGCAAATGACACGGTAGACTGATTTGACTTTTTCTTAAAAAAAATTTGTTAACTAGACGGAACATGGATTATAAGATTTAAAAATATTTATAAACAGTTAAATAAATAAATACATGCGGCTAGAGGTTGGGCGGAGGGTAGGGGTGTGCATAAAGCCCAAATGCCCGCTGAGCCCGCCCGAGTCTGAAGAAAAATTGTCCAGCCCAGCCTGGAAAAAAAAGAGCCCGAAAAGGAATGGGCATCTTTAGGCTGAGCATTTCATGGGCAGAGTTGAACATCAGGCAGGACATGCTGCTCTGTCCATTTGGCCCTACTCGGATTATATATATTATAATTTATAAAATAATATTAATATATTACATTTCTTTAGCTAAAAAAAAAAGTTATCTCCCTCTTCTTTGAAATTTAATTTATTATTATTACATGCTATTAGTTTTCCATTTTAGGGGATCTAATTCTTCTAAAGAAGCAGTAGTATCTTGCTTTTAACTTGTTCTTCGTGAGCTTTATTAGTTATATCTTATTGTGTGTTGCTGTTGTAATGTTGGCTATTTATAAGTCAATCTTCCCCTCTATGCCACTAACAATTTTTTTTGTTAGAGAATGGAGTTCATACATTACATATTTGTATAAATCAATAATTTTGAATATTTATACAAGATAGAAAACAAGATGGGGGTTGGAGCATAGAAAGAAAATTGGGGTTTAATTATCTGAATTACATGTTTTATTTTTTATTTAATTTATATTTAGTTATTTTATATTAATTTTTTATGAACAAGTCATATGATAGAAAAAAGTCTTTTAGTTGTATGGACTGCTAACTGCATTGTATCGCATAATGAGTATTTACATATTAAAAGTGGTTATATTAAATTTTTATAAGATTATAAGATTTTTTATTTTTCTTTTTATAATTATTTTCACCCTCTTTTTATATGGTCTATGTTATTCCTGTCAGCCCATTGTTTCAGTTTTAATATCCTTTTGCAATCCTTTAGATAACATTTAATTTTTGCCACTTGAATGGATAATCCAACTTCTATTACATCGTCATCCGTAGCTCCCAATAGAATATCTCAATGTGCTTCAATCTCTCTTCAATTTTTTCAGATGTTTTTTCTTCTCAACTTTCTGGAAATTGATACAAACCGTTTGAATTGTTTTGTTCTAAATGGATTATGAATATTGTTTATTTGGATATTTGCTCAGATTTGTTTTGAATTATTTCTAGATAATTTCAATGTGTGAAAATATAAAATTATGAAATATAATTTTCAGGTATGGACGAAATTTTTTTACATATGATATCGGTAGGTCATCACCATTTGGGCAGTAAAGCCCGCCCTGTCCATGCCCAGCCTAAATTGGTTAGGGCTTCTATGGGCAGGACAGGACAGCGGGCTGTAAAATGCAGCCCGTTCATATTTCGGGCTGGACCACGGGTAGGGGTCCTGTCCTGCCTCATGTGTACCCCTAGCGGAGGGTGAGAAAACCCGATGGAGAACGCAAGTGGGAGCAATAAATACATACGGCTAGGTGTGGAAAGGATACGTTGAGAGATAAGATTCAATTTCTGGTGGTGTTTGTATTCCTTCTATGCCTATGTGAAATCCAACGGAAGCCCTTATTAGCAAATATTTCTTCGAATTTATTTATAAGTTATTTTTAATATGTTTTATATAAATTAAGAAAAATTTTAAATTTTATTAATTTTTATTTAAAATTTAACAATTTTTTTTATTCTTGTTAAATATACGTTATACTCATATAAATAAAATCAATACAATAATAAATAAAAAATAAAATCATATATCTATATAAAAAAGTGGTCTCGATATTCTATAGATAAGACTAAAAAATATATTTTCTGCTCAACTTATAAACAAAATCAAAAGAGAAGGGTTTACCAAAAAAATTTGTATTAATTAGAATTAAATGCTAGGACATGCCAATCCCAAAGATGATATGTGAATTGGGACAAAGACGACGTGGCATTTGAGGTGTCAATGGAGATGACCGGCGCTCCATTTGTCAGTTGATGGAGATGATGTTGAGATGCGGACGAAGATTTTTAATTATTCTCACATTTTCCCTTTTTTTTTAATGAGAATTAAATGAAGGAAAAAATTAGAAAATAATTAGTACTCCTCCGGTCCTAATTATAAGACCCAATTGACTTATTTGAGGAGATTAAGGAAGTAAGTTAAGTTGGTTATTTATAATAAATAAGTATTGTTATTCCTAAAATATCCTTGCTAATTAAGTATATTGGCTAAAACTATCATTATTAGAAGAATTATCTTTGAAAAAAATGTATAAATATAAGAGAGAAAATGGATTGGGTCTTATAATTAGGACCAAATAAAAAGTCAAATTGGGTCTTATAATAAGGACCGGAGGAGTATTAATTAAATGATATACTACCTCCGGTCCTAAATATAAGACCCATTTAACTAATTTGAGGAGATTAAGGAAGTAAGTTAAGTTAGTTATTTGTAATAAATAAGTATTGTTATTTCTAAATATCATTGCTAATTAAGTGTATTGGTTAGAACTATCATTATTAGAAGGATTATCTTGGAAAAAAATGCATAAATATAAGAGATAAAATGGATTGGGGTCTTATAATTAGGACCAAACTAAAAGTCAAATCGGGTCTTATATTAAGGACCGGAGGTAGTATTTTATAAATGACTTATATTTAGGATAAAAATTTTTTCCCGAAAAGTGACTTATAATAAAAACGGGAGTGTTACCCCACAGCATGCTAAAATAAAACAAATTCGAAGGTTTTTTCCCCTCTTCAATGAATCATTTTATTTCCCAATGATTATTTTTCTTTTACCAACCAATGATAATTGTTCCCCCTTTTTCCCACGAAACAAAGGTATACTCAAATCACGCCACCTCCTATCCTAATTATAAGAGCTAATTAACTAATTTGAGGAGATTAAAAAAATAAGTTAAGTTAGTTATTTAGAATAAATATGTGTTATCTTTCCTAAAACATCCTTACTAATCAAATGTGTTAGCTAAAAATACCATTATTAGATGGACCATCTTAAAAAAAAAAATACATAAGTATAAAGGACAAAGTGAATTGGGATATTATATTTAAGACCAAAATAAAAGTTAAACAAGATCTTATATTAAGGATCATATGTAGTAGTAATTAAGAAATATCCCTCTCAACCTCCGGTCCTTAATATAAGATCTATTTAACTAATTTGATTAAATTAAGGAAATTAAATAAGTTAGTTAATCATAGGAAATATGACATATTTTTCCTAAAACATCATAATCATCTTTCTTAATATCATCCATCTCTCATTTAATTATGATTGAGGGAGTATCCGCATGGGTAATTTAGGAAAAATTGATAAATATCAGAAATGTGTCTTATATTTAGGACCAAAATTAACTGAATAATTAGATCTTATATTAAGGACTTGAGGAGTATAATTGTTTTTCACATGTCGCAGCGTGCCAAGTGCCTGCCGATCATTTCAACTTCACCGACATAGGCATACTGGAAATTTGGTGTTAATTAACGGAGTTTTTTTTTAATACTTTGCATGACTATATATATGAATATATGGACAGTTACTATTTAATATTTTAAGAGGGTGGACACATTAAAAGACTGTTGTATTTGTTTTTTATTTTTTTGGGACCTCCTGTCTTTTTAGTTTTTTCCCAAATATTGTCAACTTTAAAGCTGTCGATTTTTTCATTTACTTGTTTAATCTTTGCATATTAATCGTAATATTTATCACTTATGAAAATGTAAAAATGCTTTCTTCTTTTTTTGGTTTTTTTACCTTTGACAATGCTCTTTTTCCCAAACTTGCCAATGTAATTTCTTAACATCTTTATGTGCATCGTAACTGCCCATTGATAAAAGCCTTCTTACTATGTGTAATTAAGGGATATTTCAGGAGATAAATTATTAACGTGAAAGATTAAATAGATAAAAATCTTATATTTAGAATTAAAGTAAATTCATTGTCTAGTTCTTTTATTTAGGACCGAAAATAGTATTATATTATAGGATCTCTTAGTTATTTTCTAGTGGTCAATTGGAATCACAAAAGCTTGTGTTGACTTGTGTTCTAATTGCTTTAGCTATTCATCTTTAGGATTTGTTTAATTATTTTATTCACGTACACTACATATTTATATTAGCATCAAGGAAGGCCTCATTATTAAATGATGATAAATTTCGTTTTCACAATAAGATGTGGACTTTATGAATTATTTGATTTTCATTTTATATTTCTACGATCTTATGGTAGACTACTTATGTGTATATAGGCTTTGACACGTCATACATAATCATTGAATTGATTAGAGATTATCATGTGATAATTAGCAATTTAATTAAAATTGAAGGTAAAACACGTACCTTTGGATGAATTTGAATTGAGTTAATTGTATTGTAATAAAGTTCAAAGCAGACTATATTTAATACTATACTGTTAGCCAAACAAACGATAAAAGAAAATTTATATTATTTATAGAAAATAATTTTTTATTGTGATTTATATTAATAAGTTTTTATTATATGATTTATATACCAGGCATTACACAAACTTTCCCCCTTATCATAAATTTTATTTTATGTAAAAGTTTGTATTCTTAATTTTGAACATGGAAATTTATGCCCTTAATTTGAAGAATCATTCTTAAATTCGAATTCTCATGTTTGAGTGATCATAAGTTTACACTGAACGATCCTCGTGTGCTCTCATCTACCATTGAAAATTTATTCAAACGGTTCAAATTTAATTTTTTTTAATTTGTAATTTTCAAATAATAAATGTGCTATCTCCTGCGCTTAATTTTTTGTTCGCTTACTTCTTTTTGAATTCAATATCGCCTTATAAATTTTCAAATTATAGTAATGTTACCTTATTATTAAAAAGTGTGGAGTTTGACCATTTGTTTAAGGGTTAACCATGATCTTATCTTCAGATTTAAAATTATACTACTAAACAAATCATGGGCAAAAGTACACTTGAAAAATAAGATTAGGATCAAAATTATACATTAACTCTTTGTTTAATTAGAATTCCCACATCTAACTCTTACATAGTGCTCAATAATTTAACTCCTTGCAGATTCTGCATCTTTAATTCCTTGCATGTTATCGTGTTATCGTCACGATTGGAAAATTTTTAGATAACATTAAACTCACAAAAAAATCTCTGAGACTTATAGTCACTTAGCAAAAATTCTTGCGACAAAATTAGATCTAACATAGATTTCACAGGAAAAAATATGTTTAAAATTTACTACTTTTATTTTTACTTGTCAAAAAATATACTTTATAATAAATAATATATGCCCATGCACTTGCTAACGAATTTATTATTGACCTGACTTGAGGTGAATTTTTTTCATTCATTTTCAATGTTATTCACGGAGAATTTAATTTATTTTGTATCCAACAGAAATCAACATACTAAATCAATTATCCCACGGAAAAATATTAATATGTTGACTCCTATAATTTCATTTGATTTTTAATTAAACAATTATAAGTTTTATTAGGTTGCTGTATTTATTTTTCATTAAATTTCATATTACATTAATTTGCTGTATTTATAATTTATAATTACTTAAGGACAACAGTTAAAATTAGGACTTATACTCCTCCTGTTTTAAATGTAAAAATTATTTTACAGTATGATTTTGATTACAAAATGAGTCTTACATTTAGGACTAGAGGATAATTATATTTAGAATGAAAGCAAGTATTTTCATATATTTAGAAGTTTTAGGATGTTTCATATCAAATATGAAAGGCTATCTTATGTTTAAGTTTGAAAAAAAATTGTGCAATTTGGCCTTGATTTTTATTTGTGTGTGTCGGTCAAAGTGCAATACATCTTTTATAAGCTTAAAATTAGTTTAGATTATTTAATACTCCTATGATAATAAATCTTTAAAAAAATTTATGTGCAAGGACCCCATTGCTCTTTGCGAGTCAAGGTCTTCGGTGCACATTATAATAAAATTTAGGTTGTCCAAATTTAAGAGATTTATATTAAAATTTTAAATAAAAAATATTATCTACCCATGATTTATAAAGGATTTTGCACATTATGTTTATTATCTTATGAGATTTTATTTATCATGTGCCTATAACAAATAAATTAAGTACAAAATAGAGTTAGATATAATTTACTCAAGTTATCAGATCCAATCATCCAATCAAGAGTTTTATGATCAATAATACTTAACAAAATTTTAGCCATGTAAGTTTTTATTATTAGAAAAATTATTGTGCTAAAATTTTATGGGAGAATTATGTCTCATAAATATAAAAATGAACCTACGTTTTGTCCATAAATTAGGTCTTGTTTGATTTTATTTTCTATTTTTATGTTTTTAGAAAAATTTTCTGGAGTAATTTCTGAGAACAAGTTTTACAAATAAAAAAAATGTTTGGATTACTATGCCTCTGAGAAACTAAAATCTATAATCTGAAACTAAAAATATTAAAATCAAAATAAGAGCAAATTTTAAAGAATAAATATTGTATTAACCTATAATATCTTGCACTATAAAGTAATTTCATTTAGATTGCTTAAATATCTGTTAGAAGGGGCTTTATTAACATCATTAGACTTTTGTTAATGACTAACTTAACTTGAAAATTAATAATTTAACTGTTATATTTAAAATCAGAAAAAAATATTGTTTTTAAACACCTAACTAAAGGCAGAAAAGATGTCAAAAAGCAGGATTATTTCAACATCAATTTGACAAGTAATGTTTCTGAAAGGAATCCCAATTGAGTCAACACGTGAATAATTATTGAACGGACTAAAGTTTCAGTGTCATAAAAAAGATGGGCATTCTTTTCCATTAAGCAATCTCTTTTATGGATTTATTTATTAATTCCTCTTTTTTTAAAAAAAAAAATTTCTTTTGTCCAAATAATTTGATGATTATTAATGATCAAAAGAAAGATATCTAAACATGATCATCACAAAACAGAGCGAATGACAGAATAAAGAGAAATTTGCTTCTTTCCTAAATTTTAGTTTAAGTGTAAGTTTAAATTTTGAGAAGGATATTTATTGAGAGAGTTTTAACCTTAATACTCCCGGCTTGATAAAGATTAGCTTAAGTCTAAAATGATTTGAAGATACTTTGAACTACACCAAAAAAGAGAAATTGGTTTCTTTCCTAAAATTTTGAATTAACCCCAAACCAAAGAAATAAAGAAACCATCAAGAAATGAGTTTTATTTTTTTTTTTTGGGTGAAAATTATAAGTCTAAATATTTCGTACTATTACTTGGTGATTCTATAATAGTACGAAGGTTTTGGGGTGTTCAAGTAGAAACTAAACCATAATTTTAAAAATATTTTTATGGTATATAAACGATTTTGTCTCGTTTTGTGAAAATCCATACACCTCTTAAGATTAATTCTAGTCAGCGTTGACGTATGGTAAATATTGGCGTATGATAAAGATATTTCTTTAATAATTATTTCAGCATCAAATACAACGTCCTATTTCATTTTTAAATATTACTAACCCTTAAAAAGGGCATCTCTTTGTATGGTTGTTTTTTCATTTATAACTAATTATTCACAAGTCCTAAATAAGGGATTTATTTGCAAATAAATCTTGTAAATGAACAATGATTTAGGAAATATAATTTTTGATTCATTAAATTTGTTCTTATTTTAGTTTTGGTCTTTTAAGTTTCAAATAATAGGTTTTGATTACTCAAGTTTTTTCTCATTTAAAATATTAGTTCCTGTAATTTAATAAAACCTAAGACCACTTTATAAGAACTAAAATCTATGATTTAAACTTAAAAAATTAAAACCAAAATGAGAATAAATTTAAAATAAACTTTATAATTTGATAGTCTGTGCTCGACTTTGTAGATTCTTTAATAAGAATTGATATTTGGGCTCTGCAATGTTTTTTTTTTTTTGTAGTTTTACCTATTCCCCTGGACATGATTGTCTACAAAAATTTCAATGTATATATGATTGTCTAGATTAAAATTAGATAGTCTATATTTAGTATTATTTACCTTTATATTTTCATGGATATAGAATCTAAAATGTAATAATTTACAAATAATTATTTTTCAAAAAATAAATTTCTTATATAAAAATTTTAAATTCTGACTCTCCAAAAATTAAAGTTATATTTAGTTACCTCAAATATGATTACATTCAACAAAGAGATATCTATAGCAATGAAAAAAAGGCAAATGTTTTCATCGTAGCTTTGTTGTTAAGGTGATAGATTTTTTTTTTTCTTATTACTATTTATTTTGATGGATCAAAATCAATATCATTTGACAAGAAGAAAGGTAAAGAAAAGGACCATATAGCACACCGGACCACTTTTCCAGCGCAAACTACCAATATGCAAATGACAACTCAAGAAATGAAACAAATGCAACACTGTAAGATTAGTCCCACTATTCACACTTTATAAATATCCTTTTGCCAACAAAAACTTTCTAAATATAACAACTTTTAATGGACTTTACATTTATATACATATTTATCCAAGAAAAAAAAATCCAGCAATAAAAGTCTGTTTTTTTGATATGGGAGAATGACAATTGGAGATTATAATTCTTGTATTCATGCTACCGGAAAGAAAGTCGTTGAGAAATTCAAATTCAAAGTACTGATTGAACTACGTTGGTCAGTAAAGAAATACTTTTCTAGTTTTATTTATAAGGTGAAGAAAATATTTTTTGTTGTTGTCTAGATTAGAAAATTGTTAAATTTTAAGGTAAAATTAATAATGTTTAAGGTATGTTTTTTTTTCTTCTGATAAAACATATTAAAAGTGATTTATAATTAGAATGAAAGAAGTAATCAAGAAACAAGGGTATTTTGTTGATGACTGTATAATCAATTTAATTAAAATATGGATATTAAGTGGGATTTGCCAAAACTATGGTTTTGACGGGAAAGGAAGGGGGAAGAGGGGGGAAAAAAGAAAGTAAGAAAGAAGAACAGAGAGAGAGAGAGACTAGACAAATAGAAAGAAAAGAGAAAAAACTCAAAAAGAGAGGTAATACTCATTTTTCAATTCCTAATTAAGAGTATATTTTATGAGCTATTTATAACTTCAATTTTTGCCATATGAATTAAATGTAAAATATTTTAAAAATCCTGAGATTAAATGCAAGAAATATTTAATAAAAAAAGTAACAATAAAATTATAATCAAAACAAAAATATTTGGGAGAACCCCAAAAAATACCTTTAAATTTCAAAATTTCAAGTTAGTCTTGTTTACTACACTTCAATAACAATTGATGGCATTTGAAAAACAAATGACAATACATTCTTGTAGTTATTTCTGATTTGGGATTTTGAAATTTTAGTAGCATTTTTTTTTTGGAATTTTTCCAAAATATTTCCTCTAATATATCTAAAAAATCCTAAATTCATAATTAACCACTGTCTGGTCTCATACCCCATCAGCTACATATGAAATTGATTTTCTATCTAACTATCTGAATGGTTTTGTTGTTTAACATGAAATAGCCACTTGCGGTGCCCTAATTCCCAATAACAATGAGAGATGGATTACTGATTTACCAGCAAACTCAATTTCATTGTCTATTAACAATTTCCATTTATTATTATAGTAATAGGCTTTTGGTAAAATCTTCCAGTAATTTCTTAAGTGTTTTGACCAATTTTGTTTTTTGGTTACGAATTTTGATTGATGATAAAGTATTATTTAAAATTTCATGGCAAATAGATATTATTTGTATTCCTGTTTTGAATTCAAAAATTTTAGCTTTAAGAATCTTTATTCATTAAATTGGTTTGAGATTGAATTGTTACTTTTGTTTTGTTAGTTATAGTTTTTCAAATTTATCTTGTATTTATTTATTATATTGTTGGTTTATTGATTGATTGATTTGTCCATTGTTTAAATGATTTGAGATTTATTATATTTAAAGAGAAATTTTGTCAAAATTTTTATAAAATAAAAAAGACATTCCTTTTAATTTGTAATTAAATGTTGGGTAAATGTGCATCCAGCACTCTCATTCATTTTTAGAGATACACTTAGCACCCTAAATTATTTAGTGGTGCAATTTTATCTCCAAACTAATAAAAATAGAGCAATTTCACCCAACTTAACAGATTCCTCTTAAACACCATTTGCTAATTGACATATGGATGCAAAAGTAGACGTAAACATTAAAAATTAGAGCAATTTTATCACTGCCGTCAACAAGTCTAAGCATCCATCTCTTTCTTGTTGTGGGTCCCACTTATTTTCCATTTGGCATATGCTGCGCAAACCAACTTTAGACACATGGCACTTTTTTTTGACCTTCCCTATCTCTCCTCTCTCATCTTCATTCTCGGTTACTAACATTCCCTCTTGTTGCCTTCTATTTTTCTCACACGCACATTCCGTTTTCTCTCTCCATTTTTATTTTCTTACGCCCCCACCATTTTCTCTCTTCTTCACTTGGCCTTTTTGCTTGCAACCCCTTCTTCTTCCTCCTCCTCCTCAATGTTATGTGCATCAGTTCCCAATTCAAGGACCTCTACCGCTCCATGTGCTTTCTCACCATGTCTCCCTCCATTTCTTTTCCTCTTTTTCCCCCCTGGGCTGACTATGTCTTCTTCCATTTCAAACTTGATGGCATCAGCTTCGACACCTCTTTCCTTCAATAGCTTGCTCCTATTTCCACCATGTACGAACTTTTAGATTCTTTTCACTCCTTTTCTACTGTGTTCTGTTTCTTACACAATATACTCAAGTTTTCTTCTTAGGATCTAGCAATTAGTTTAGAGTGGAATTTTCTTTACTTCAATCAAAATCTATTGAATCATCTGAGGCTTTTACTTTTTATTTCAATACGGGCATAACGGTATGGATTTGACAAGTTGGAAAGAGGGAAATTAGACGGAAGAGGACTGAGAATTGGATGAAGTTATAGAGGAAGAAGAGGATTTATGAACTGGTTCTCTTCCTCCTTTTGTGTTGGTTTTCGCAAGGTTCAAGCTCTTTAGATGGAATCACTAATTTGAAATGTTCGATTTTGTGAGTTTATAAGAGATTTTGCGGGTAGAAGAAGAGATGTTTGAAGGATAGAGAAATGGACAATGAGTTGGGTTGTTTATGGGTTGAAATATGGTTATTTTTCTCATTTACACGCTTGTCATATGTTATGATCATATCAACTTTCACTCTCTGCCACATCACCATTTCAGGTCAAAGATTTTTCTCTCTCCAACTTTATAACGGTCAACGTGATTCAATTTAATGGTTGTGATAAAATTGCCCCACATTTTAATGTTTGTGTATACTTTTGCACCCTTCAAAACTAAATGGTGCTAGATGCTCTTAGCATAAAACTTTATTGTTAGAATTGCACTCTAACCCTTTTATTTTTCTCCACTCTTTCCCTCCTACCACAGACCCATCAAATCACAGCATTGCCTTTTGTTTCACACTTTCACTCCTCTGCACCTGACGCCGATCTTATCTCTTCTCACCAAGCCTTCACTCTCTTCTTTGTTCTCTCTTTGTCCTTACCTTCAAATCTTCAATCACGGTCTCTCTCTCCCCCCCCCTTTTTCCTTATCTTCCACGAGCAACATGAGTTGAGTTGGTGGGTTGAATATTGAGATGAAGATAGATAGTGCTAACAGCAGCAGTGACAGAGCAAGAAGTTAAGAGTAAAGACCACAACTTAGCAACGATGGACACAGATGAGTTCTAGCATTCTAGATAGACTGGCAGAGAGATTTAGAGTTTCTTTTCTTCTTTTTTTTTTTCAGTTTTTTCTCCAAATATTTATTGTGTTTAATTTTTTTTAAATGTAAAATGAGCTCATTTCTTGAGGTTGGAAGATTGAAATCATCAAATCGGATAAGCCATCTTAATCAGCAGTTTACCCAGTTCTTACTGGTTGAACCGGTTTTTTATTGGTTTGAACATTGTTCAGTTTTTTCCCTTAACTAGACCGGATCAAAGACTGGTTCACCGGTTTTCTGGTTGAATTGGCCGGTCCGATCCGGTTTTTTCTTCATTGGTTAGAATTGAGCTTCACAGTACAACTATGCTTATTAACTCTATAGAACAATAGATCATAGTTGGATGAAAGTTAAGAGAATTAGCAAAAAATATGAGGATGGGCTTGAAAGGTTTCTTGAGTTTGCCTAAGGACATGTCGCTAGTAAAAGGGATAGCTTGTATTGTTG
This sequence comes from Neltuma alba, assembly GCF_004799145.2. NCBI lineage: Eukaryota > Viridiplantae > Streptophyta > Magnoliopsida > Fabales > Fabaceae > Neltuma > Neltuma alba. The sequence continues at coordinate 85,992 of NW_021635221.1, forward strand.
TCCTTGTGTCAAATGTTTAAACAATAGTCATCGGAGTATTCTTGAGATAAGAGAGCATCTTATCTGTGATGGAATAAATTTGAGGTTTATAAATTGGATATAGTATGGAAAAATTAGAAAGACTACACTGTTTGGAAATGAGAAGGTTGTGAATGATGACTTTGGTGATAAAATTTCAAATATGTTTCGTGACATAAGGTCTGAATCCTTTGCACAGTTATCTCCCACATGTAAAAGCTTATGTAGTGATATAGAGACGCCTTTGCACCCAAAGTGTAAAGATGATTACACATGATTGACAATCGTGTTGCAGTTGATGAACTTGAAGGCAAGAACTGGTTGGACCGATGCTAGTTTCATGAAATTGCTTGAATTGTTGAGTAATATTCTTCCAAAAGGGAATTCACTTCCAAAAGGAATATATGAGGCAAAGAAAATTTTGTGTCCGATGAGTTTGGAATATGAGAAGATACATACGTGCCCTAGTGATTGCATATTGTTCGGAAATGAGTATGAAGGATTGAATAAGTGCCCTAAATGTGACATTTCAAGAGACAAATCAAGAAAGCGGTGGTGATTATAATGACATGATCAAAGGTCCTCCTTTGAAGGTATTGTAGTATCTTCTATTCGATGAGAAAATACATGATGGAAAACTTTGTCACCCTATAGATTCTCTTCAATGGAAAGTAATAGATAAAAAATTTTGTCAATTCAGTAGTACGCCAAGAAACCTTTGGCTAGGGCTCTGTACGGACAAAATTAATCCATATGGTAATCTTAATAGCACACATAGTGCTTGGTCGGTTCTTTAGGTAATTTGCAACTTGCCTCCTTAGTTATGTATGAAAAGAAAGTACATTATGTTATCTTTGATGATCTTGGGGACAAAATAGCCGAGAAATGATATCGATGTGTATTTGACATCTTGGGATTAAGGACTTGAAGAAATTATGGGAGGAAGGTGTTGATATGTTTGATGCATATAAACAAGAGACCTTCAATTTATGTGTCATGATCTTCACTATGATAAATGATTTTCTTGCATTAAAAAAATTGTCAAGATATAGTGTTAAGGGGCATAAAGCATGTTCGATATGATAAGAGGGCACTCACTACATGACATGGAAGGAAGACAGTCTACCTTGGTCACAGAAGGTTTCTTAGTTGGCACTACCTTTACCGTACATTGAAGAAGGCATTTAACGACTCACAAGGATATCAAATGGCTCCAATACCATTAACTGGAGAAGAAGTTTATCAACGAGTGGAGGGAGTTAATGTGACCTTCATTAAAAAGAAGAAGAAGATTGCTAGTGAGAGGAATATATGGAAAAAAAGATCTATCTTTTTTTTATCTTCTATATTGGCGAAGTCTTGATGTGAGACATAGTCTAGATGTGATGCATATGGAGTAAAAAGTGTGTGAGAGTCTTGTTGGTACACTTTTACGCATAAGTGGAAAGACTAAAGATGGAATCAATGCAAGAAGGGACTTAGTCAAGATTAGAATAAGAAAGCTCCTCTACCCACAAGAAAGAGGGGGTAAGAGGGCTTATTTACATCCAACTTCGCACATATTATCAAAGGAAGAGAAAATAAGTTTTTATGGTTTTTTGAATAGCATTAAGGTGCCACAAGGTTATTCTTCTAATTCGAGGAAGCTTGTTTGAATGCAAGATTTGAAGATAATAGGGATGAAGTCTCATGATTGTCATGTGTTGATGCAACGATTACTTCTTGTTGCTATTTGAGGCATTATGAAAAATAATGTGAGAAACGCTATTACGAGACTTTGTATGTTTTTCAATGCTATTTGCAGCAAAGTCATTGATCCTACTGAGTTAGATGAATTAGAAAATGAAGATTATGTGATCCTTTCCCAATTGGAAATATACTTTCATCTATCATTTTTTGATAGCTCATCTTGTGTGAGAGATAAGACTTTATGGCCATATGTGTTTAAGGTGGATGTACCCATTTGAGAGATACATGAAAATCTTAAAAAGGTACTCTAAGAATCCTTATCAGCTTGAGGCATCAATTGTTGAGAAATATGTAGCTGAGGAAGCAGTTGAGTTTTGTAACGCATATCTTCATTGGATAAAGATAGTTTTCCTCAATCTCGAAATAATCAGGAGAGAAGCAAGGGAACACGGAGTGTCATAGTAACATCCATGTCTCGTGAAGTTGTAATGCAGGTACATCTATATTTTTTAAAACAACACAGATGAAGTTTTGCCTTATTTGGATGCTTACAAGAATAAGCTGAGGAACTTGAGTCCAAGAAAGAGTGATATGCAACTAGCTAATAAGCATAACAAGTCATTTATAGAGTAGTTCAAACAAGAAGTGTTAAAGGATGTCAATCTTTCTAAGACAATACAAAGGCTAACTGCAGGGCCTCATTTTGAAGTTGTGAGTTAGGACAGATATGACATAAATGGTTATTCATTTTACACAAAAACCTAGGATGATAAGAGTACTATGCAGAATAGTGGGGTGATGGTAGTAGCTGAAGCTATGCATTTTGCTTGTTCAAAAGATAAAAGCCCAACGTTGGTGTAATAAAAGAGATATGGGAGGTTAGCTATATCAAGTTTAAAGTTCCCATCTTCAAATGTAAGTGGGCTAATAGTAATACTATGCAAGTAAATAAAGAATTTGGATTTGTTTCAGTTGATCTTGAGAGGGTTAGATATAAAGATGAGCCATTTATTTTAACAAGTCAAGCAAAACAAGTGTTTTATGTCACCAATCTAGCAAAGAAAAAATTGTTTATCCTGCTCCAAGGTAAGAGGCAAGGAGTTGGTGGAGATGATGGTGACTTAGAATTTAATCTTGACGAAACCTTGCCTTTCACAGCTACTCAACCTAAAACAGCGGAATTTGATTTGGTAGATGATGACTATGTTGTTAGGGATGATCATTGTGAAGGAATTTAGGAGGATAATTATTGTAAGGCCTAAATAAATTATTTGATGTTTCTTATTAAATTTATTTGATATTTATCATTTATTCATAATATGATGTTTTTTTGTTAAATTTACTTGATATTTGTTCTTTGAACAGAAAATGGACAGATCCAGTTAATAGGGTTGTGACGATAACAACTCCTTTACTAGTAAGAAAAGGGGTAGAGGGCCAATTCGTATGAAGAAGTTGGCTTTATGTGATGAGACCACACAGTTCACGGGGATTATAGTAGAGTTTGATGATGATTTGAAGGCTGTATGTCCTAAAGGGACTCAGTTCAATAGTTATATGGGTTATCAAGCACGCAGTAAGATTGGAATTGACATTCTTAATTGGAGGATGACAGAGAAAGAAGTGAAGAACAAGTTTTGGGAGGATATTTTGGTACATTACGAATTTTTTTCTCTATTTGTTTCTATTATAATTGATTGTTTACTTCTAACTCTATTGTATTGTATTATAACTCACATTTGATATTCCCACAATAGAGGAGATGAAACACTGTGTGTTAAAGCAACTTGATGAACGGTGGAGAGATTTTGAATATATGCTTACAAGAAAGTATCTCGGTGGAAAAAGAAAGGACGAGCATCCTAAGGATCGATACTCTATTATTAGTGACAAGGCATGAGAGAGGTTCATGAAGTAACAGGAAGACCTTGCATTTCAGGTTTGGTTTCTTCATACTTAGTTACTAATGAATTTATATTTTATTTAACTAAACTAACTTTGTTGAATTTGTTTCATTATCATAAGCACAGAGTAGGAAGAATAAGCAAATATCTGAGCTGAATGTATACTCACATACCATGTCTTGTGGAGGGTACAATAGCTTGGAAAGAAGTATGATGGAGGAGTGGTTGCAGGTAACACAGATGGTTGCTGCTTTAGACCCTACTGGAGTCATTCCACCCATCCAGCATCCTTCTCACCAAGAAAATTGAAAGGCAGCGAGGGTTAAAAAAGGTCAATATATCACTCCAGAGACTACTGTTGTTAGTGAGAGGATTGTAAGTAATATCATTGCATTATGCTTCATTAACTAATTTTTTCATCTATCTTAAATTAAATTTATTGCTTTAACGTTACAGGATATACTTGAGAAGCAATTATCCCAAGGTATAGTAGTTCCTCATAGACGGATGGATTTCTTGGCCATTATGATTAGAAATACTGACCATCCCGGCAGAGTTAAAGGGGTCCCTAAAGGGATTGACATTAAATAGTTTTTTGGCCCTGCTTTGTGAAGAAGCACTGGATCATTCTTTCCCGACATGGTATCTAAAGAGGAGCTTGACCAGTGATTTCAAGAAGAAATGGAGAGAGTTGGAGCTTAACTTAATCAAGAACACAAGGCAGAGATGCAAAAGATGTGTGAGGAGTTCGATATCAAATTTCAACAAGCTATGATGATGATGGACACGACCAGATTTCAGATACCCCAAGTGTCTGAACTGTCACAGGTAATAATCACACATCTTCTCAAATCTTCTCAAAATTTATTTCATCCATTTAAACTTATTTAATGTGCCTTAAGTAATTTCTTTCTATATTTCAGGTTCACCTATGGTTAAAAGTAAGAAGGGCAATAATAATCAGACGCAACATATCACACCTTACTTTTAGACCTCATTTTACCTCAATTGGAACTATTTGGAATTATTTCTTATGGCCTTAGACTAGAGAAATTTGAACTTTGAGATTTCTCAAATTCGGGTTACTATTCATGTTAACCCTTATAAAAGCCAAATTTTGAAAATTCATAACTATTTCTAGAAAAATCAAAATGAGATGGTTCCAAGTTCTATTTGAAGCTAATAATGTTATCTTTAAGAGAAAAGTACTCATTGAAGTCCAGAATTCATCCATCAAGCCCAGATTATTTCATCAAGTGGTACTATTAAATTTTTTAGGATTTATGCCCAACTTTGGAAGGCATAACTTTTTGTACAAAACTCCAAATTTAATGAAATACCACTTGTTTTAAAGCTAAAAATATGATCTATGAATTTGACAAGTTTTAGATCAAGACCCATCTAATTGCACAAAATTTTGTTGGTCAAACTTAGCTCTTAAAATGTCAACGTTTATCCCTATTCATTCAATTCTTGGTCTTTTTCTCCTCTATCCAATCCATATAATCCTTCCAATCACACATCACATGTTTAAACATGGTTCCTCAATCAATTGCTCACATATAAAGCATCCTTTTTTGTTCATACAATATTCCAACAGAATTCATAATATACATAACAATACATAGTAATTACAAAACCTAACTTCAATGGCATTAAGCTCAACCATCTTCAAAGGTGAATTCCTTTTCTTTCTCCTTGCTTGATCCAACCCCTAGTTGATGAATATTTGAATATGAAGGAATGAGATTTCATAAAAATCTCAGTAGCAATGAACCATAATTATCATGTCAATCATGCTTTACATAATGTGATATATCACAATGCATAATAACCATTCCCAATTTCATGAATAACACATTATTTCATCAAGGAAATTAGCACATATTCATATTTCATATTAATATGCATTTGGCCAAAGCATGTCAGGCATTGAAGAACATTCCATACCATAGTATAAATCAATCATGTTATAGCAAAACAAAGCAATCAAGACATACACATTAAGTAAGCAAGAAAAACAATCAAATTAGATTCAATGGTACCTTTTATACTCGGTTTAATTCAGCCTCTTTAAGCGTTTGGTATTCTCCCTGGTTCTTCTCCACAAAACCCATCAATCCAAGTATAATTACAAGCCACATTATCAACCACTCAATTTGATCACAAGTACTTAACCTTAAACCTAATTAAGTCATCTTTTCCTTGATTTTTGACATAATTATTCCTCCTTTAATTCCATCAATCTCTTAGCTTATTCTTACACAATTTTTCATGTAGAGTCCAAATATCAATTCAGATTTAACAAACATCACACTCCTTCCCCTTCAATTCACTTTGGCCGAATACAAGGAGAAAAAAACCGGACCGGACCGGATGGTTCAACCGAAAAACCGGTGAACCGGTCTGAGGTCCGGTCTGGTTTGGCATAAAAACCGGCCTCCAGTCAAACCGGAACAACTCAGAATGAACCGGAATAAACCGGTAAAAACTGGGCAAATCGCTGACTTGATTGGGTTGGCCGGTTGGTTTTTTTCCCTGCTTCTTTCTTGCTCTCACCATTCGCCGGACGTCTCACCATTTGTGGAGACCATATACACTACAGAGATAAGTGGTAGAAGTAGAGAAGATTATTGAGGTGAAGGAAGACAGAACTTTGCTGGCTCCGCTTTGAAGCATACTTGTGAAAAACTGGAAGGCAAGTAGAAAAATAACAGGGAGAGTAAGATGAATGAATAAAGTGCATAGAGGAAAAATGGTGCCATTGTTCGCTGTTTCAGTGTTTCTTCGTCTGAGAAAGAAAGAGAAGTGAGAAGGTATGAAGCATTTTGAGAGGACAAAATGAGAAATGACAATGCGTGTTCAGGGAGGAGCTACCCACCGCCTATTCTACTTTGCTGCTCTGCTTATTCAATATCCAAGGAGGAAAGAGGAAAGAAAAGCTGCTTTGTGATGCGTGACATAAGGATGCACGTGGGAGAGAGAAGACATGGTAAAAACAATTTTGAAAAAACGAAAGGCTCCGTTGGGTGAAGTGAAAGAAAAGGTAAGGGAAAAAAAAGAAGAAGAAAGAATACCCATTAAAAATTAAATATTATTTTATATAATTAGAATATGAATGTTTTTACCAATGTCAACTAAATTATATTATTTTAATTATTACCGGTTTGATCCCGGTCTGACCCTGATCTGACCTACTGACCCTTAAACCAGTATCTCAACCGGTTCATTATCCGGTCCGGTTTTTTGTTCCTTGGCCGAATAGGTAGGATTTATGTTTCAAGATTTTTATTTTTGATTCCAATGATTTTAAACATTTTTTCTAGATGTTTTTCCTACACAAAAACACCTTCTAAACTCATTGGAATCATTAAATCACATTGAAACAGACTCCTACACCAAGAAACCATAGTGGCCAAATAGGGGCTATATAAACCTTAACTTTGATTTCTTTCAAAATTCAATCTAAACATTAATTAAACATGAAATTCTAAGCTCATATTTATGGTTTCTATCCTTCCTTAAGCCATCCTTAAACTGACCAAAAATTACGCATAGAACCTTAGGATTTTGTCATGAAATTTCAACCAAAATAAACCTTAAATCCAATCAAAATCAAGTTTAGATATACCTTAATAGATCCTAACTTGAGGCTTGATAATTTTTCTTGGATTTGGAGGGTATTAGCAACTATTTGGAGTTGAGTTTTGATCTTGGCAGAATTTTTTCCTATTTTTCTTTATTTGGCCGAATTATGCATGAAATGAGGGGGTATTTATAGGCCAAAAATCTGACCTCCCTCTCCTCGCTTGTGGCCAAAAATTGGCAAGCAAAAATGGTCATGTAGTTGCCATCAAATGCTCCAATTTTTCTAATTTGTCCAAGTGTCCCTTTCCTCGATTTTTCCCATTGATTTTTGACTTAATTTAGACTTAAGACTCCTTAATTATTGGGCCATCATTTGTACAAAAATTTTGGACCTCTTGGCCCAATATGAACCCCAAATTTGATTTAAAAAGGAAGAAAAAGTAGGGCCCACTCATAAGTATCAATTTTTGATCAAAACTCACTATTTTTGTTACTATTTTCAAAGCCAGTTCTGAGCCTTTAAAAATTTATTTCTCTTTGTCAAAAACTCCTTTCTAATATAGAAAAGCTCCCTGAAAAATTTTAGAATTTATTTTAATCCCTAACTATTTATTTTCAATTTTCTCCAAAATATGGTTTGTCTAATAAGATTTCAATAATTAAATGTTCTAAAATTAATTCTCTCACCTCCAGGGCCTAGAAACAATTTTATAAACTCCAATAAATCTTTAAGTAATTTTATCATATTTTTCTCAGAATTATTGATACCTCTACATATTTAAAATAATTGTTTCAGGCTAACTTTTCACTTTTTTTAAAAAAAAAAAACTCTATTTACAGAAAATTTTGTAATAATTTATTTTCATGTCATTTTCACCTTTAGGGCCTCAAATAGGGTTCCGAAACCTCTAATTCACATTTTTTCCATTTTTCAAGAATTTTCTAGAATTTTTCTCTAATTTTTCCATTTTACCTTTCCTAGACTGATAATTTCAAAAATATTAAATCGGACAAGGGTCGGAGCTTAACTCAAAAGTTGTTTCGTATCTGAGTCTACTTTACTATTTGAACCTCTATCTAATTTATTATTCACATTCTCAGGGTTAAATTTGGCAGGATGTGACCCAACAGCTGACAGTGTCTGACACTGACTCTAACCCTGACCTTGCCTAAAACAATGGACTACTGTGTACTCTTTATGTACACTTTGAAGATTCATCTCTTCATGTTGCTAATGGTTGAATATTCTCATACACAAAGATCCATGGTAAGAAAGTTCCAAAGGATCAAGTGAGGGTGAAAGTGGATAAGATCCATAGTAGTCAAGGTGGTACACTAGTACACAACCTTATTAATGAAGTTTGACTACTAGCTTAGGCTAAAGAAAATTTTATTTTGTGGCCAAAGAAACTTGTAAGCTACCATGAAGAAGGCGACAAAGAGCACAGACCCTGTCCTCCAACCTCTTCTTGATCATATTGGGGTTATGTATGGAAGTTTGGCGCTTTTTCGTTCCATGGTAAAAAAATATGGAGAACCCTTTTATTTTCAACATGCTGCTAGGGATTGTGGGTTCAGATGTAATATACAACTTCACCATTAACAAGAAGGACATCATTCAGTTCCTCAACTTTAAGGAGTTGGATATAGTTTTCATGCAACTGACTATTTTGTAAGTTACAATATCATTTTTTTTATTTCATGTTATACTTATGCATGTCCTATTATGTATTATTTGAACAACAAGCACTTCACTTGCGTTTGTCGGCATAGAAGACTTGAGGGCACATATGGCTTTATGTGTCCTCAAAAAGTGCAGAAAATAGTAAATAATGTGAAAACGAGGTCGATCTATATGATGACCACAATGACTCGAACGAAAAAAAAAATTATATTTTGAACCTTACATGGAAGGGTAAGTATATTATTGTATTTGAGATACACAAATTATATATACATGATTATAACTAACATGGTTCATATTTTGCAATTATCATTAGATCCTAATTGTTTTTGCCCTCTTTGATAACAAAGTCTATTGGTTTGATTCATTATGTGGAGGTCCACAAGAAGAAACCAGAGATGTTACTAACACATGAGTTTATGTGATGAATCAACCACAGATCACTCCACAGCACCCTCAGCTAGAAGATCTCAACCTCACTGCATTTCCCAACCTACAATATTTGATACTCAAAGGAAGGAGTTTGATAGGTGCCATTCCACCTTATATAGATCTCTTCATAAATTGATCTACTTGGACTCGTCTTATAACAATCTTACTGGTGAGTTAGTTATATACCTTCTACTTTCACTCTTACCTTGCAAAATTCACTCAATTTCAAATGTTATATCTGCCTCCACAAATCTAATACGTCTATTTACAACTACCATTCCAATATGGATGGGAGCTCTTCAAAATCTTATTATTGTTTATTTATTTCAAAACAATCTTGCTAGTATAAATTAATTAACATTTACTCTTAATTACCAAAACTCACTCATATACTGGCAACTTACCATTTATTCTAGCTTCTGTCGGTGACCTTTTATGCATCAGTTGGATTATGAGAACTATGTCTGTGAACTTCGGTTATCTGGGCTTTAAAATATTGATGATCTATCATTCCCTTCTTCTGAAATTTCAGAAAAATACAAAATAGGAGGAGGCAAAATTAACAGAAGAGACTGAAAACCAAGCAAATTTTTTGTAGCTAAGTTATCGGATTTTGGATATCCCAAATGTTTGCTCACAATTTTTTCTAGGACACTTGTAATAGGAACCAGTTTAAAGTGCTTATTGCAGGAATGATCACCATTATACTCATCATTGCAATGACATTATATATGTATAATTGTAGTTTCAACAATTTAAATTTATAAGTTTTTAATCAATGATTTTTAAGCAAGTAAAAAACTATTTTCTTGAAAATGTGAATAATTAAGATGTTATTTGTATTTTAAATTTTTTCACAGATAAAAATATAAAATTATTTAAAACATAAAAATAAAATTATGTTAAATCTAGATCGTTCAATTTTATTTTGAATGATTCAGATTCCCAAACTGAATCTCCTGCATAAGGGTTGAGCTCTATCTACCCATTAATTCTCTAATATGTATTCCTTCATTTGATTCTTTTTATAAGGCTTTATTAACAACTCTGTATAAATCTAAAGATTTAGTTAAAATTAATTAAAGTTGTTAACATTTCAAAATTACCAAAAATCGTTGTGTCAAATATACACAAACACACACATATATATCAATGAATTCAACTCTTCCCATCACACCGTCATGATTATGTCCATTTGTCGTGAGGGATACTCCAACTTTGACGTTGACGATGGCTTGCAAACAAGGTGTTTAGAAATTAGGACGTAGAAAAAGAAGTTGTAAAGTTGTGTAAGTTTGGTGATATCAAATTAAAAGCACCAGCCAAATATATAATGCCCCCTCTGATCAACTGGTGGAATAGCTACAACTCTTCAGCCGACCATTGTGATGAATGGGATGCCATATATATTGCAATGATAATGGAAGTGATATTTAATTTATTACATGTTATAACTAAAGCATATAGCTTGTGGTTTTAAAGTAAAAGCAAATGTCAAAAGTACCCACTCCTTACACTCTTATAATAAAGAGTACCATCAATTTATGTTAAAACTGAACTTGAATTGCTTCTTATCTAACACTCTACCCTTCCAGTTGGAAACATTTTCCTAAATAATCATTAAGCTTAGAAAATTGATTTATCTTTCTAGAAAACAAGTTTTATAATAAAGATTACTCAAATGTATCTCATAGTGCTGTTATGGAATAGCTTCAAAAAGTCGCGAAAACTTTCTAGGCGCCCAATTTACTAGGTTCCTATTTTAGGCGTTGTTATCATTTCTAATAGAAATATCTGAAGTGAAGGGTTTAACATCAAAGCGCCAAATAACAAGAGAGAGAATCAAGAGGTTACAAGATCCATTACCTAAGACTTATATGCAGATAAAGGAAGCAAATGAAGCCTTATTAGAAGGCAATGATAAGAGCTTTTTATCTAAAAATTAATAAATATTGCACAAAAAAATAATAAATAGTGGTATATTAGGCTTACATTTGGAACTTTACTTTTTTAAACTCGATCACACCTATTAGTTGTTAAATATATGGCTATATATTGCAGAGACGAGGAGACAGATACATAGATCATTTACTAGTGTGTGGAAATAATTTAGAATTTTTTAAAAAAATATATAAGGGAGCTGGCAGGCTTGGCAGGCGCAGCTACTTTCAGCCTTCACCACCGTAGGCTGGCCCGTATCGACACTGCTAGCCCGCTTCACCAGCTCTAGATCAACAGACTATACCTTTGTATCCAATTATACCCATTCCACACGTTATATTTTGGGAAAATTATGGTGGAGTCCCACATAAATAATTTAATTATTAAAAATTTTCTTGATTAGTTAATAGGTCATGATTTGTTTTTTTAATACGTCTAAGCTTATCATTATTACATACTGATTCGTCTCCAACAGTTTTCTCATTGATGTCTGTTGATGTCATTTTTGTCATTATTTTTGTGAGAATTTATCAGGGAGAATTATGATAAGGTTCAAAGGAAAAAGAAGATAATTATCAGTTAGTCCCCATGACAGATGAGTAGTCGTCATTTATCACTCTGAAAGTTATTATTGCATGCTATACTAGTAATTATATTTTTCACTTGGAACTTCATGGCAATTCTCTCAATTTATTATCTTTTTTTTTTTTTGCCAGACAATTTATTATCACTTATCCAATTGAGGCTATAATAATCAAGGTACTAAAAACCGGACTGACAATTGAACTGATCAAGACAATGGGTCAAGAGTCAGTGGGTCAGTCCAGAGCCAAACCGGGGGTCAAACTGGTGAGAAATAAAAAAAATAATTTCAATGTTCACTAAGAACTAGATATCAATTTAATATCTTGAATCACTAGTAAAATAATCACATCCTTACAATTTCTTATAATATCATACTACTAAAATCACTAAATATTCATCCCAACAAAATATCAAAATAGATATATGATAATAAAATATTCCTCCCTATAATTATTCAATCACTAAGTCCTAATTATCAACAGCTTTTAAAAAAATATCATAAAAATAATTTTTTTTAAAAAAAGGGGGGATCCGAGTTAACCCACCAAACCGGGCGGGTCACCCTGGTTCAGTTTGGGCCACACCGGGTCATCGTGAACTCGGTTCACAGACTCAACAGACAACAAGACCGGTTACCTGGCCGGTTCATTGGTTTCTGGTCCAAACCTGCCAGTCTAGTCCCATTTTCAATACCATGATAATAATTGAAGTTATCTCTTCCAATCACTCCTAACATTTACTGTGGTTTAGATTACTTTCTTGATATAACTACATTTTTTCCCTTTTAATCTTTGTTTTAAGTTGCTTCTTACACAAATTAAGAGAATGTATTAATGCTTAACCAGGTTGTTGGTATTATTTAATCTTTTTTTTGGTAAAAAGTATTCTACTTATTACTTTATTACTTTACAATGACAAATTATGGAATAAAAACCGAATAATAATTCTATATAGTTGCACATAATTAAGATAAAAAACTGTCATACTCGTAAAATCTACTCATAAAAAGGGGGGAAAAAAACGCGTTTGGAATGGTCTTTAAGACCAGACCATAATAATAGTAGTTGTAGACTTTTGAATCTTTTGCAGTTTTGCATGAATTGTAAGAGACAAGTAACATCATGCAATAAATTATTGGTCACAAAATTTTGACCGTGATTTACAAAGAAATTACTACCCTCTTGTTTTCCATATGCGTGCCTACTTAAGAAGAAATTGATGGTCCTTTATCCATATTTATTTGTTCTTATATAAGAAAAAGAACACACAAATTAATCTTTTAATAATTAGGTTCCAAAAATTCTCTGTTGAACGATGAGTTACAAATATTTATTTAAACAGCAACAAATATAAGAATCTCGGTTTTAATAGTAAATAGCTGAGAATAACTTAAGACTTAAATACCTTATTTACAGCTCATATTCTTATAGCTGTAACTCATCTTTTAGTAATATTTTTTTAGATATAAAAGTTAATGTTTTTAGGCATGAGTTTCCCTTCTGCATTTTTATGATATTTTTATATTCTTTTAGTTATATAGTACATTCATCTTCTTCTTTTTTTCTTCTTTTCTGGTTGGGGACACTTGAGCACTGCACACAAAACCACAACAGGACATTGAAATCCCTAATCTCCAACTACTAATACAAATTTAAGCATTACTATAACCAAAAAATCAGGGGTTAGCATAATTTTAGTTTGCATCTTTAAACTTTCAACCTATAACCTTACATAAAAAAAATATTTAAAGATGTTCAAGTTTGTTTTTTTTTCAATGAAAAGGGTGGCTGAGTAGGTACTAAAGGCCAAGGATTATATTATAGGGGATATCAAACCTGTGACCTTTCTTTTAGAAAAGATTTTTCATATGCCATCGGACCACAACGCTATCATTTTAAAAATGTTCAACTTTGTGTTTGATCAGCCTGAAGCTGCCGATACCATTTAGGCCACTAGAGATGGTCATTATGTTAAGGCTAAGCTTGACCCATTTGGTAGAAGTTCATGAAGGGTGGTAGTTTTTTCCAAAACAATTAATTAGAAAAAATTTAGGCATTTCTAATTAATTGTCATTCACTTCATGTGAATCTATTTAGCATATTCGAGAGTTTATTGTATTCCAATTCCAATTATGTAGGACCCAATAGACTAGTTTTGTATTTTATTATGCCCTTCTCACACGTTACGTTTATGTCCATTGCTTTAATTTGGATGTTTTCCAAAGACTTTTGACTTTAATGTGTACCTGTCTTACACGTCTTTAATAATGAGTTTGCTTTTTTTTGAATTTTCATAGGACCTCTATATGTATTGTGGTGTTCATCTCACGTTTAGCAATCTCTTGTCTATTTTTACCATACAAGACTTTAATATTGACGAAGACCATTAACAATGATATTCTTTTTTTATTCTTTTTTGATTTTTCAAAAAAGAAGGGAGCAAAAACTCTGCTATCTATTACAGTTATTACCGTCATCTATTCTCACAGATTATATACGTACAAAGTTTTAAAAAAAAACAATTTGATATACAAATGAAATCCGTGTGAAGAGAAAAACTGGTTTCCATAGTGTTTATACTCTCTCCGATCTTAATTATAAGAGCTAGTTGACTAATCTGAAGAGATTAAAAAAATAAGTTAAGTTAGTTATTTGTAATAAATATATGTTGTCTTTCCTAAAATATCCTTGCTAGTCAAATGTATTGGCTAGAAATGTTATCATTAGAAGGACTGCCTTGGAAAAAAAATGTATAAATATGATAACAAAATGGATTGGGATTTTATATTTAGGAATAAAATAAAAGTCAAACAAGATTTTATATAAAGAACTGGAGGTAGTATTTTTTATGGTTAAGGATCAAAAATATATATGAAAATATACTAAAACTTCACGCAACATCGTGAATATTTTTTGGGTTCAAATTGACTAATTCAAATTTAAAAAGAGCTCAATAATGCCAATGCTATCAAAATTAACAAATGTCTCCTTTTTAGCAATGGGACCCATGATTTTTTTAAGTGAAAGAAACAAAATACCTCTAATTAAAACAAAAAAAAGTCAAGGGTTAAAAAAGTTGATGTTTTCGGGCGCGAGTTTCCCTTCTACATTTTTATGATATTTCTTTTAGTTATAGAGTACATTTATCTTCTTCTTTTTCTCTTCTTTTCTGGTTGGGGACACTTGAGCACTGCACACAGAACCACAACAGGACATTGAAATCCCTAATCTCCAACTACTAATACAGATTTAAGCATTACTATAAACAAAAAATCAGGAGTTAGCATAATTTTAGTTTGCATCTTTAAACTTCCAACCCATAACCTTACACAAAAAAATATTTAAAGATGTTCAAGCTTTTTTTTTTTCAAATGAAAAGGGACAGCTGAGTAGGTACTAAAGGCCTAGGATTACATTGCAGGGGATATCAAACCTGTGACCTTCCTTTTAGAAAAGGGTTTTCATATGCCACTAGAATACAACACTATTATTTTAAAAATGTTCAAACTTTGTGTTTGATCAACTGAAGCTGTGGATACCATTTAGACTACTAGAGATAGACATTATGTTAAGGCTAAGCTTGACCCATTTGGTAGAAGTTCATGGAGGGTGGTAGTTTTTTCCAAAACAATTAATTGGAAAAAAATTAGGCATTTCTAATTAATTGTCATCCACTTCATATGAATCTATTTAGCATACTTGAGAGTTTATTATATTCCATTCCAATTATGTGGGACCCAATAGACTAGTTTTGTATTTTATTATGCCCTTCTCACACATTACGTTTATGTCCATTGCCTTAATTTGGATGTTTTCCAAAGACTTTTGACTCTAATGTGTGCCCGTCTTACACGTCTTTAATAATGAGTTTGCTTTTTTTGAATTTTCATAGGACCTCTATACGTATTGTGGTGTTCATCTCACGTTTAGCAATCTCTCATCCATTTTTACCGTACAGACTTTAATATTGACGAAGACCATTAACAATGATATTCTTTTTTTTATTCTTCTTTGATTTTTCAAAAAGAAGGGAGAAAACCTCTACTATCTATTACAATTATTACCGTCATCTATTCTCATAGATTATATACGTGCAAAGTTTAAAAAAAACAGTTTGTTAAATAGATTAAATCCGTGTGGAGAGAAAAACTGGTTTCCATAGTGTTTATATTTTTTTTTGGGTTAAGGGTCAAAAATATATATAAAAATATACTAAAACTCCACCCAACATTGTGAATTTTTTTTGGTTCAAATTGACTAATTCAAATTTTAAAAAAGCTCAATAATGCCAATGCTATCAAAATTAACAAACATCCCTTTTTTAGCAATGGGACCAATGATTTTTTTTAGTGAAAGTATCAAAATACCCCTAATTAAACCAAAAAAAAGTCAAGGGTCAAAAATACTCATAAACTTCATCAAACACCATATGATTTTTAATAAAAATACCAAAATACCACCAATTTCGAAAGGTTATTGCATTAGAGTGTATTAGAGATTATTAAGTATAATAAATTTTTATATCACCAATCTTTATCATTAAAAAAGATTATTAATCTTTTTCAATAAATTTTTTATTAGCCAATTTTTTTCAATAAAAACTAGCCTATTGTTATAGTTATCCTATTCATTTATGGCTGAAAATATTCTAATAGCATAAATATTATACATAATAATTAAATATTTTTGTAACTACTAAAAATAGCCTTAAATTTTCTCAAAGAATTTAAACATAAACATAAAAGAAATTTCAGGTTGACTGTTAAATTTAATAACATAGACTAGAGAATAAACATACAACTCCATGTATCGTTGATATAAGTAACTTATTTTCAAAAGATATCCATAATGTCTACTCAAAAAAAAAGATTGGGGATATAAATAACTTAACATTGTAGAGCAATGCAATTCAAGCTTAAACTTTTTCATATTAGTTATTTTAATTATAAAAATTTTGTTATAATTAATAATCTTTAACACACTCTAATACAATAGCCCTTCGAGATTGGGTGTATTTTGATACTTTTATAAATATTATATGGTGTTTGGTCAACTTTGAGTATAAGTTCATTTAACTCTTAATTTTTTTCCATTTTAATTGAGGGTATTTTAGTATTTTTATTTTAAAAATATGGGTCCCACAACCAAAAAAACAGATGTTTGTTAATTTTAATGACGCTGACATTATTAATCTCTTTTTTAAACTTGGATTGGTAGACTTGATCACAAAGAAAGTTCATAGTGTTAAGTAAAGTTTGGGTATATTTTCATAAGTGTTTTTAACCTTTAACCCCATTTTTATGATAAAAAAATGTACATATTTTGAGTAAAACAAAAGTGTGATAAATAATATCTAAAAGTCATTTTACAATTTATGATGTGAATAATTTAAATATGATGATCATAATACTAATAAATGCCCTATTAGTTAGTAACCAGAGTGAATAATGAAGTGCGCATAACTTTCATTGCAAAAGAGAAATAGAGATCACATAACAATACAAAAGAGTAATAAGTCTTTGAACTCTGTCATTTCAATATTTCTCCATGTAAAGACTCTAAGACTGCACTCATTTTGTGAACATCACTTTGTGGAAGGAAATTAAATAAAAGATAGGCGTCATAGTGGCATTTTTATTAAGCTTTTCCGTAACAAAATTAAAATTTGTTCTTAAAACAAACAAAAAATCAAAACATTTTTTTTTATTTTTCTGCCTTTTGTTTTACAAAATTAGGGAAGAGACGCAGAATATTATATTTCTATTAATTATATCAGGTTAATAAAACAAACTAGTTTTGACCCTTCATTTCACCATTTTACGTATGGTTTTTGAAATAATGATTCTAACATTTTTTTATATTTATTTTTGGTATTCAAAACTTATTCTAAAAGGTAGTTGTAAAAACATAAAAGTTGAGTATAAAATCAAGCAAGCTTTTATTTTCTTTACTTTTTGTTTTTTTATTTTTAATAGTCAAAGTTAGTTAACACGTTTCTTTATATGTCACTTAGAAGTCATAATTTTTTTTTAAGAAAAATAAATTTATGCTTCTATAAAGATTCAGCCTTTGCACTCACTTGGTGATCACGTTGCATGAATCAGTGGCATTCTCCAAAATTATGTTGACTACTCCAACAATAAGCACTGTGATAGTAATAGTGATTTTATGATTATGCCCTGTCATTATTTTCTTCAATAATATGGCCACCTCCATGATAGCAGAGGAAAAACATGCTCTGTTTCAAAGCAACTAGTGGTGAGAAAAGGTATATTTCCATGATTTGATTTGTCCTTCAAAATATAATCCTAAAATTTAAAAATAATGGGTTCTTTAATTCGAAGTTCCATCAAACCACCATGCTATGGTGTTCATCATCTCATGTTTGGCAATTTCATGCCCATTTTCACTATAATAACTCCAAAGACTAAAGACTTTAATATTGACTAAGACCATTAATTAACAACTGAGGCAATCTCACATGATATGATTAGTCCATTTGCCATTGGACCTACACACTCCAACGACTTTGACATGCAGAAGGGAGATTCAATAATATTGCTCTATATATAAAGACTCTGTGGATGCACTCATTTCATGATCGCTTTGTGTAGATAAAGGAACTAAAGATGGGTGCGATGAAAGTGGTATTTTTATTATGCTTTGTTGTAATAACTTGCTTCCATATTAATGGTGTAGCATCAGTTGCCATGATAGAAGAGGAGAAACGTGCTCTGCTTCAGACCAAATGGTGGAATTTCAACAACAGTGTCCACAACTTGTCAGACCCTTGTCACTGGGAAGGCATATCTTGCAATGATTTTGGAAGCCTTATTGACATGAATTATCAACTAATGACTACACAATACCATCATCTAGCATATTTCAATTTCACTGCATTTTCCAATCTAGAACGTCTCATATTTTTTGGAATGGGTTTGATGGATACCATTCCAAGCCAGATAGGATCTCTTCATAAACTTATCCTTCTAAACTTATCTTTTAACAATCTTACTGGTGAGTTGTATCTTCTACTTCTACTCTTACAATCCAAATTCAATTAATTCAAAAATATTGTATTTACTACCACACAACCTAATACTTCTATTGACAAGGATTATTCCATCACAAATAGAAGCTCTTCAAAATCTTACTTATTTAGACTTGTCTTCTAATAGTCTTACTGTTGAGTTAGATATCTTTCATTTGTACTCTTGCAAATTCATTCAATTTTGAAATATTATATTTATTTCCACACAACCTAATACTTTTATTGATAGAGATCATTCCATCACATATAGGATCTCTTCATAATTTGATTCATTTATACTTACCTTCTAATAATCTTACTTATGAGTTATATATCTTCCATTTCTACTATTATCTTGCAAATTCATTAAATTTTGAGATATTTTATTTACCTCCACACAACCTAATACCTCTATTGACAGGGATCATTCAATCACAGATAAGATCTCTTTATAGTCTGATTGAACTATACTTGCCTTATGATAGTCTTACTGTTGAGTTATATATCTTCCATTTCTACTCTTAGCTTGTAAATTCACAAAATTTTGCAATATTGTATTTACCTCTACACAACCTAATACCTCTATTGACAGGGTTTATTCCATCCCAAATAGGAGCTCTTCAAAATCTCACTAATTTAAACTTGGCTTTTAATAATCTTACTGGTGAGTTATGTATCTTCCATTTCTACTCTTGTAAATTCACTCAATTTGGAAATATTGTATTTATCTCCATGTAACCTAATACTTTTATTGACAGGGATCATTGCATCACAGATAGGATCTCTTCATAATCTGATTCATCTATACTTATCTTCTAACTATCTTTCTTATGAGTTATATATCTTCCATTTCTACTCTTACCTCGTAAATTCATTCAATTTGAAAATATTATATTTACCCCTACACAACCTAATACCTCTATTGATAGGGATTATTCCATCCCAAATAGGAGCTCTTCAAAATCTCACTTATTTGGACTTGTCTTACAACAATCTTACTGGTGAGTTATGTATCTTCCATTTTTACTCTAGCAAATTCACTAAATTTTGAAATATTGCATTTATCTCCCCACAACCTAATACCTCTATTGACAGGGATTATTCCTTCACAAACAGAAGCTCTTCAAAGTCTCGTTCATCTGGATTTGTCTTCTAACAGTCTTACTGGTAAGTTATATATCTTCCATTTTTATTCTGGCAAATTCACTAAATTTTGAAATATTGCATTTATCTCCCCACAACCTAATACCTCTATTGACAGGGATTATTCCTTCACAAATAGGAGCTCTTCAAAGTCTCGTTCATCTAGATTTGTCTTCTAACAGTCTTACTGGTAAGTTATATATCTTCCATTTCTACTCTTACCTTGTGAATTCACTAAATTTTGGAATATTGTATTTATCTCCCTACAACCTAATACCTCTATTGACAAGGATTATTCCATCACAGATAGGATCTCTCCATAGTCTAACTGAACTATACTTGCCTTATAACAATCTTACTAGTCAGTTATATATCTTCCATTTCTGCTCTTAGCTTGCAAATTTAGTTCAGTTATATATCTTCCATTTCTGCTCTTAGCTTGCAAATTCACTAAATTTCCAATATTGCATTTACCTCCACACAACCTAATACCTCTATTGAGAGGGATTATTCCATCACAAATAGGAGCTCTTCAAAATCTCATTATTTTTTACTTGTCTTCTAATAGTCTCACTAGTGAGTTATTTATCTTGCATTTCTACTCTTACGAATTCACTCAATCTGGAAATATTATATTTATCTCCACACAACCTAATACTTTTATTGATAGGAATCATTCCATCACAGATAGGATCTCTTTATAATCTGATTCATCTATACTTATCTTTTAACTATCTTACTTATGAGTTATATATCTTCCATTTTTGCTCTTAGCTTGCAAATTCACTAAATTTTGATATATTGTATTTACCTCCACACAACCCAATACCTCTATTGACAGGGATTCTTCCATTCCAAATAGGAGCTCTTTAAAATCTCACTTATTTGGACCTGTCTTGCAACAATCTTACTGGTGAGTTATGTATCTTCCATTTTTACTCTAGCAAATTCACTAAATTTTGAAATATTGCATTTATCTCCCCACAACCTAATACCTCTATTGACAGGGATTATTCCTTCACAAACAGAAGCTCTTCAAAGTCTCGTTCATCTGGATTTGTCTTCTAACAGTCTTACTGGTAAGTTATATATCTTCCATTTTTATTCTGGCAAATTCACTAAATTTTGAAATATTGCATTTATCTCCCCACAACCTAATACCTCTATTGACAGGGATTATTCCTTCACAAATAGGAGCTCTTCAAAGTCTCGTTCATCTAGATTTGTCTTCTAACAGTCTTACTGGTGAGTTATATATCTTCCATTTCTACTCTTACCTTGTGAATTCACTAAATTTTGGAATATTGTATTTATCTCCCTACAACCTAATACCTCTATTGACAAGGATTATTCCATCACAGATAGGATCTCTCCATAGTCTAACTGAACTATACTTGCCTTATAACAATCTTACTAGTCAGTTATATATCTTCCATTTCTGCTCTTAGCTTGCAAATTTAGTTCAGTTATATATCTTCCATTTCTGCTCTTAGCTTGCAAATTCACTAAATTTCCAAATATTGCATTTACCTCCACACAACCTAATACCTCTATTGAGAGGGATTATTCCATCACAAATAGGAGCTCTTCAAAATCTCATTATTTTTTACTTGTCTTCTAATAGTCTCACTAGTGAGTTATTTATCTTGCATTTCTACTCTTACGAATTCACTCAATTTAGAAATATTATATTTATCTCCACACAACCTAATACTTTTATTGATAGGAATCATTCCATCACAGATAGGATCTCTTTATAATCTGATTCATCTATACTTATCTTTTAACTATCTTACTTATGAGTTATATATCTTCCATTTTTGCTCTTAGCTTGCAAATTCACTAAATTTTGATATATTGTATTTACCTCCACACAACCCAATACCTCTATTGACAGGGATTCTTCCATTCCAAATAGGAGCTCTTTAAAATCTCACTTATTTGGACCTGTCTTGCAACAATCTTACTGGTGAGTTATGTATCTTCCATTTTTACTCTAGCAAATTCACTAAATTTTGAAATATTGCATTTATCTCTGTACAACCTAATACCTTTGTTGACAGGGAATATTTCATTACAAATAGGAGCTCTTCAAGGTCTCACTCATCTGTATTTGTCTTCTAACAGTCTTACTGGTGAGTTATATATCTTCCATTTCTACTCTCACCTTGCAAATTCACTAAATTTTGGAATATTGTATTTATCTCCCTAAAACCTAATACCTCTATTGATAGGGATCATTCCATCACAGATAGGATCTCTTCATAGTTTGATTGAACTATACTTGCCTTATAACAGTCTTACTGGTCAGTTATATGTCTTCCATTTCTGCTCTTAGCTTGTAAATTCACTAAATTTCCAAATATTGTATTTACCTCCACACAACTTAATACTTCTATTAACATGGATTATTCCATCACAAATAGGGGCTCTTCAAAATCTCATTATTTTTTACTTGTCTTCTAATAGTCTCACTGGTGAATTATATATCTTGCATTTGTACTCTTAGGAATTCACTCAATCTGGAAATATTGTATTTATCTCCATACAAACTAATACTTTTATTGACAAGGATCATTCCATCACAGATAGAATCTCTTTATAATCTGATTCATCTATGCTTATCTTTTAATTATCTTACTTATGAGTTATATATCTTCCATTTTTGCTCTTAGCTTGCAAATTTACTAGATTTTGATATATTGTATTTACCTCCACACAACCCAATACCTCTATTGACAGGGATTATTCCATTCCAAATAGGAGCTCTTCAAAATCTCACTTATTTGGACTTGCCTTGCAACTATCTTACTGGTGAGTTATGTATCTTCTATTTCTACTCTTACCTTGCAAATTCACTCAATTTGGAAATATTGTATTTGAAAAGACCTCTTCTTGATACGTAATTATAAAACCATTTTTTGATGATAACCATGATGGAAAAAAGAATTAAGTTAGAGTGCTAAAATATTGCCATGGTTATAAAGAGTTTGTTTGATTTTAAGAACATCCTAAGAGGCTCAATGTACATAAAACACTCATGAATTTAACAACACGTACAACAAGGACTCAGGGCGCAGTAACCGCCCATAAACCCAACACAAAAATTCACCCCACCAAGACTTAGGGTACAAGAAACACAGGGTGCTCAGCCCAACCCACAAGTCGTACACATAATAGTAACACATACGGCAGAGTCTTATGGCCTCTAACCATTCTAATAGCAGTCCATGAAATATTCTTAATGGTATGAAAAATTAAACTGTAAGTTTTGAAAATAGAGAGAAGACATTTTGCACTTTTAGCAAAGCTAATATAGGGGAAACGCATTTTGCTCTTATTATTTTTAAGATGAAAGCAAAATGCCTTCAATACTATCTCACTTTTTTTTTTAATATGCAAAATATAGTAAACAATTCTTAAATAATTCTTGAATATCATATATTACCTCCGGTTCTTAATATAAAAGCTAGACAAAGTAAAACCTCAATATACTTTGTTTGTAAAACTTGTAATTTTCTTCCCAAAATATTCTCATTGATTACACATATTAAGGAGTTCTATGAAGCAATAATTTCAAAGCACATTATGAGTAAGAATATTTTAGAAAAGTTAATACATATTTATTGTAAATAATTAATTTAACCAATTTTTTTAATATTATCAAATTAATTAATTATTTAGCTCTTATATGAGAATTAGGCAGTACATGATTTCAATTATATTGGAGTAAAAACAAATGGTAAGTCCCATAACGTGAAATTTGCGTTCAGCTTGATGCGGCCGTAAACATTACTTCCTCGAATTCCTTATAATCAGTAAGATGGAAAGTGGTCAAAATTGGCACCTTTCTACGAGGAAACAAGTCCATTGACTTAATCACTAACTCTCAATAGAGATGGGACCCGCAGAAGAAGAGTACCAACACAATGGATCCTTCATTAATGGCGCTGGCATCTTGAATACACTACTACAAATTGGGGAATACTTGACGCTAAATATTTGACGGTTATCATAAAAACCGTCAAATATAATCCCCCCGAATGTGGACTGAGGAAAAATAAAGTCAACAGTTAAATGAATGGTAAAATTGTATATTCATGTAAAATAAGACAAGGGGCGTATAAAAAACATTCATATAATTAAGCTGCAAGTATTCCTGGGCTACTAAAAACCGAACCGATGAAATCAAGACAAAGATTTAAGGGTAAGTGATTAAATTGAAATTAACCAATCATAGTTAAAATAATATAATATAATTAAAATATATAAAATATTTAAATATAATCACAGAAAGATTAATATTTAAAAGAAAAAAGTATTAATCCATAAAAAAATTGCTGAAAAGAAACCCCATTAAAATATTTATTGCAAAGGCGCTTAAGATTTGTTTGTGCGCCCAAGTTATTAAGTAGAAGCAACTCATATTCGGCTGCTCAGCAATGCGCAAATTGTCTTTCATTTTGAACATTTTTTGACGTAGTTGAGAAAAGACTTCACGCAGCTCAAAAAATTGCACCCGCTGAATAGGAGCTGTATACATCTTTTATAGGCAAACTGGAAAATATTTACACATATGAGGATTCATCGCACACCACTGAGAGAGAATTACATCCACCACAGATAAGTTGCAATAAACCCATATGTAAATAGGCATGCTCACTTGCATTTAACATTTAAATTATATGCAATAAATCATATGCAAATGAGCATGAATTACATATAATTTAGCAGTACCTGGAGTTACGTTCATAACCACATCATATCTATAATCACCAATAAATCCAGGGACCCACGCGTAAAGATTATAGTCACCAGGGCGTATATTGCTGATGGAGAAATATCCCTCATCGAAACTGATAAGTCTGATAACAAGTAAAATGCCATATTTGACTCATTGAAAGACAGATGGTGACGTTATAATGAAAATGAGATATCACTGACAGAAGAAAAGTTTCCATTTTCAATAATCACCTTGCATTCTCTTTGCCATGATCCAGCGTCTCCTGGTGGATCCAAGCCAACATAAGCTCCTTTTGCTGAGATATAGTCATCTCCAACATACCTATATCCATTGTTATTACCAAAAGCGAATTAAAGCAAGCAATGTTCATTTGCATATGATAGGACTGCTAAGAGATTAGGATAACTAAGAGATTAAGATAAAAATATTGCTAACTATCTCAAATATGGAATGGTCGTTATTCCTGCAGCAAATGTGGCTAACAATCTCACCTTTGGTATTAAATAATGTATATCAAGTTTCCTAGACCTCAACGACCTGTTTTGAAGAGCTTTCATTGCATTTTGTGCAGCTCTTATATCATAATAGGAAATCATAACAAATCCACGATGCTTGCAAGCAGTATAAGTGGTTCAGACGTCACCATATTGCTGTCACAACAAACAAGAAATTGCATCGACTTTTTATGTGATTCAAAGTCTAAAATGCTTTCTAAGAATTCTGACATAGCATCTATCAGCATAAAACAATAAAGAAGCACCTCAGAGAGAGTCTTTAGCTCAGAATCTTCAACATTGCTGTTAATGTTTCTAACAAAAAATGTTCCAGAAGACTGTTCCCAAAGAGGAAGTTTCCCTTTAAAACCTCCGAAGCAACTAGGATCTTTATCTCGACCATTGGCCCCTTTTCCTATAGTTAGATGTTCATCACCTTCCAACTCCATACCTTCACCATTGCTAAACAGATCAAAATCTTCCAGGTCATCACCAGTTTTGGTAAGAGTATTGAAACCTAAGTCATCAACAACACCAGAAAATAGATCATCTTCATCAGGAAGGAGATTTTGAACGGTGTTAGCCTCAATTTCTTTAATAGATTTATATGGTTCATCATCAAGAAGAGGGAGACATGTCGGAAAGTGAAGAAAGAGGGAGACGACTTGGAAAGTGAAGAAAGATGAAGTTAGGGCATGTGGGCAAAGGATTGGAAAAAAAAAAACAGAAGGGCATTTTTGTTTTTTAACTAACATTTCATAATTCCTATTTGAGATCAGGTCTCTGACATGAATTTTATAAATTCAAGAATCCAAATTATAATTTTGTATATGTTAGGGTCTTTATTTGCGATTTTTTCAAGATTTTACTCCCATTTAAATTGTTCAGTAAATATAAAATAGATCATCTTCATCAGGAAGGAGATTTCCAATGGAACATCAATTTCTTCAATAGATTTGCATGGTTCATCATCAAGAAGAAGGAGATAAGTAGGACAAGTCGGAGAGTCAAAAAAGATGAAGATGACTTGGAAAGTGAAGAAAGATTAAACTAGGGCATGTGGGCAAAGGATTTGAAAAAAGCATAAGGGTATTTTTGTCTTTTAACTAATATTTCATAATTCCTATTTGAGAAAGGGTCTTTGACATGAATTTTATAAATTCAAGAACCCAAATTATAATTTTGTATATTTCAAAGTCTTTATTTACAATTTTTTCAAGATTTTGCTCTCATTGAAGTTGTCCCGTAAATATAAACAATCATAGCAACACCTAACAACAAATAATTCAAAATGACTTTTGCTAAACTAACCTTGCTGAAGAGATTTTATTTAAAATAAAGATAAAAAGATTTAGAAATTACATTGCAGTACTAAAGAAGAAAATTGAAATTATATTTTGATAATAAACTACTCCTCCGATCCTTAATATAAGACCCATTTAACTAATTTGATAAGATTAAGGAAGTTAGGTAAGTTAGTTAATTATAAGAAATATGACACATTTTTTCTAAAATACCATAATTATCTTTCTTAATACCTCATCTTCATTTTCTACTTGATTATAGTGAATGGAATATCCATAGGGGTAATTTAAAGAAAATTGACAAATGTGAGAAATAGGTCTTATATTTAAGAATAAAAATAACTCAATAATTAGGTCCTATATTAAAAAGGGAGAAGTATCAAAATAGCCTTCCTCCATTTTTTCTTTTTTAAATTCCACTCATTGCCGAAGTCTGGGGCATAGCCACCGAAGAATAAATGTCCCAAGAAGTAGCTGGGGAGGTGTTTTGACTCCATGACCCTTGGCTCACCAAAGAAATTTACGAACACCAAACCATTAAACATATTTAATTATATTTGGTCAAAAAAAGCTATTTAATTATATAGTGCGAAAATTTTTTTATATGTAATAAACATAACTTCTTAATTTATACGTTAACAAGCTCTAATAAAAAAATTTAATTATTTATAAGTAAATTTATAAGTGTACATACACCTTTTAACAATTAATAGTAACAAAATAATAAGTTTCTATATAAAAAATTTATACATCCTAATTTAAATTCTTACAGTCAAGCCCTCCTTTTTTTTTTTTTGGGATTCGTATGTCTTGATTGGAACAAGTTATTATAATTCATCCATGTCCACAAATGAGTCAGACATTTTAAACAAATTTTACGAAAAGAGGCTCCTATTTTCATATTTGTTATTTCCTAACTGCATTCCAAACTTTTTTTTATCAAAAAAGAATAGGGTTTCTGAAATTTTTATCTTCTAATTGTATCATCATAAAAAAAAAAAAAACAAGCATGTTGAAGGTGAAAAAAATTACAGTTAATACAAAATTTTATAGGTATTTATAAGTAATACTAAAAATCACTTAAATTTATGACAAATTTCATGCTTTTAACTATTTTTATTAGTATATTTGAATTAGTTAAAAATGACTTGTATGTAGGATCAAAGAGTACAAAGTTTACCAACATGGCTTGGGTTTAGTGGAAAAAACTAGTTCTTTACAACGTGATAAACAAATATTTGAATAACCGTTGAGATGAACGCCCACATTTAGTACCCAACGATGCTTTGAATAAGAATGTTTATGAGACCCAAAAACCTGCAATGCCCACCCAAATACAGTAAAATTTAAGCCCAGCCCAATCTGAAAAAGTAGCATAAACAATAAATGAGTATTTTCGAGCAAGGCCAAATGTCGGGCAAGGCTGGACATCAGGCAAGATATGCCACCCTGCTTATTTGGCCTTGCCTAGAATTTATATATATAATTATATTGAATATATATAATATACATTCATTGTATATAATTGTATTAATATATATATACACACATATGTAATAGGGAGAATCCCAAAAAAAAAAATCTTTGAATTTCAAAATTCCAAATCTATCTTGTGTACTACACTTTAATAGCAATTGACAACATTTGAAACATTCTTGATTTGAAAATTTGAAATTGTAGAGGCTTTTTTTTTTTTGGGGATTTTTCCTATGTAATATTTATATATGGTAGAATTATATATTTCAAGACTTAAATTTTTGACATATTTGATTATGGATGTTGTTTGAAAATCTATCATGTTGTGTTTGATTATATAATTACGAGGAGATATGAAATGATAAATAGATATATGGAGTTTTAGTGTAGTGTTTATATTTCTTCTCTTGAAATATTCTAAATTTTGAAATTATAAAATATATTTAAAAACCAAAATATTATTTACTAGGCTTGCTGGAAATCGTCACATAATAAGAACAAGGTACTAATGCATCACCACTTAGAGTAGGCTTCCCTATCCACCCTGGTCTAAATAACTCGGGCTTTCACAAGGTGGGAACAGGCAATGCGCAAGTTGCCCAACCCTTTTTAATCCCATACATTAGCAATCCAATCAAAATAAAACATATAATCCATCCAAAAGCTAATGGTGGCAACTTGTGCCATATCCTTTAAAGACACTGGCCACATCATATAAACACTATTATATTGTAGTTTCTTATGTAAGAAATAGATCCCATTGCAACTATTTCCTTAGGTAGATGACACAATCTCTTAAACCTCTGGGAAGCTTCAGCAAATCAATGCAAAAATTGTTTTTGTACCCTCATTCACAAGTTTACTAAACTTAATCGCCATTTCTTCTACAATTAACAAAGCTAAGAGGAAGAGACAAAATGGACACACAGCAAAGATAGAATTGAACACCTTGGACATTGAATTTCACAACACCAGAGAACCATGCTTCATTTTTGGGACATAATATCTGAGGCCCCGTAGAACCTTTCAATTATGCCGCAATCGAGAGAAAAACTACTTATGTCAAATGATCCACGAAGTCGAAGTGATCTATCAACAATATCCATGAAATCCCTTGATAGTACATTCCCTCTAACAAAGTGAAGTTTAGGGATGGAGGTCCATATGTATTCCCATCTTTTGGATAATATGCTCGTTCGCACAGCCTCTTCAGTTGGAAGAAATTAAACGAAAGAATGTGTGAAAGAACATATTCAGGTAGTTTACTCAAGCTTCTTACTCTATCATTAATATCTTCCATATCGGTCCAATTCCTCCTCCTCTATTAATTTTTCAGAGAACAAATTTAAAATAAAAATTAAACAGGTATAAAGGATGGTGCGCGAAAACAAAAGTAGGGATAGATTAGGTTCCAAAAGAGGAAAGGTTACCGTAATAATTTCTTTTGAAATTGAATGTTACGGTGAAATAAGAAGCCTAATTATCTTTTATTTCCATATGATATTTCTTACTTTATTTGAATTTATTTATTCACTTCTACATTGTAGATAAAATTTTTATTTCACCATTGCATTATTAGAGAATACACACCCAAAATGTCTAGTAGTTCAAAACAATCACCATAACCAGATTACTTCACAAATATAGACTAACAGTTATCCACTCATCTCTCTAAGACAATCACACATCCGAGCTCTGATTGCAGACAAAATTTCATATGCTTATAAAATATTCATTAGTTCCATGGCCCCCAATCCAAGAATGTGTGAAGGAGGTTAATCTACCCCTTCTATTATATATTTCTTTATTTATGACTTGCCTCTGGAATCTTAACAGCAAGACAAACTTGCCATAGAGAGTCCCACATACAAATTTTGAAATAAAAAGAGCAACAAGTTCAAAGAACAGCATGAGTACAAGTACTGACAGAATAAGTTTCGAAAGCGAGGCAAAGGAGAGTGAGATAGTTCTATTTGTAAAAATATTACAGAAATTAGATCACTAGTTCGTCATAGTTGAGCTTAAGGAGGGAAAAATAAAGGGATCAAAACCAGAAATTTCTTCGATTGGTGAAATTTTGAAAGACCAAATCAACCAAAAACTAGCAATGGAGGGAACAAGTAAAGATCGAAACCATTGAATAGTGGACAAAAAAAGAAGTTGAAACTGTAAAGGTATTGGAAAATAAAACCAGAAAAAAATGCAAATTCACAAGTTTACTTCAAAGCCCAAGCAGAAGGTGAAGCTGCAATCCAAGGTGAAATGAACTAAAGGCATTGGTTATTACTTATAGGCGTCGCTGGAAAATCTTATGACCTCGACTAATCCCTCGCGCCCCCTCGGTGTTTTCAAAACTTTTTGAACAATTTTTGGGCGTTTGATATGGAGATAAATATTTAAGAAAAATTTTGTCTGATAAAGTGTATATTTAAAACCTTTTAAAACAATCAATTGTAACCTTTTACCAGACAAAATTTTTTATATATTTATTTTATATAGTGTAAAAACATTTTTCTTTTAAGTTAATCTACATTATCTAAATGGATGCTAAATAACAAAACCCTTCAAATTCTGTGATTTTTTAAGGGATTAAAAA
The DNA here is from genome assembly GCF_004799145.2 of Neltuma alba. Classification (NCBI taxonomy): domain Eukaryota; kingdom Viridiplantae; phylum Streptophyta; class Magnoliopsida; order Fabales; family Fabaceae; genus Neltuma; species Neltuma alba. The sequence continues at coordinate 116,619 of NW_021635221.1, forward strand.
TAGAACAAGCACAAATTCTATATGACTTGTAGAGGAATTCTTGTATCTTCTTCTGTGTCAACTCACAAAATTCTGAGCTATAAAAAAAGAACAAATACTTAAGAAGATTCTTACAAAAAGATATTTGAAATTACTAAATCTCAAATAAGAAATTTCTACAAAATATATTGTTAATCAAATGTTATCAAAACCTATTAAACTATGAGAACTAAACCTGATTTGAAATTTAATAATTTTAAGCTACTTTTTATAAGACTCAAATACTTAATGGGTATTGAATCTAACTTATCTTAGGTAATTCTATATTGAATAAAATAAATGAGAAATGAGTTTTATTTTATAAAATACAAAATTAATTTTATAACCCCCACCCATTCCTCCATTTTTTTAAAATAAAATTCTCTCAAAATAAAATTTTGGATTAAGATGTGTCACCCTCAAATATTTTCTTAAGTACACTAAGCATCTAAAATATTTTGATGTTTCTCCAACACTCTAAAATATTTTTTTGGTGTATTTAATATTTTAAAATATTTTGTAATTTATTTAGCATTCTGAAGTATTTTTTTTAGGTTTATACATCTAAAAACATTAAAAAATATATGTTCGGTACTAACTCATTTAATAAACTTTTTGAGGAGTTAGCATCGAAGTTAAAATTGTTCCTGAAAAAGTACTTTAAGAATATATGCTGCTCTTAAAAAATTAATACTTTGAAAGTAAAATCACACCTCAAAGTATTTTAGATACTGAACACACATGAAAAAATATTAGGTAAAGGTGTGTAGCTTACCTTGGTTTTATTTCTCATGTGCATTCAGCATTTTGATTTTATTTATGGTGCATCTAGTACCCTGGTCTTTTTCTCAGTGTGTTCAGCACTCTGATATTATTTTTTAGAATATTCGGTGTAACTAAAAAATAACATTGGGGTGCTGGATAAACCAAAAAAATAAAAGTAGGATATTTGATGTATCATAGATAAGATCAAAGCGCTAGATGCATGTTTACCCGAAAATATTTTAGGATACTTAAGAGTGCTGAACACAACTAACAAAATATTTCAAAATGCTAAGTACACTTTAAGCCTATAAAGTATTTCTTGTTTCCTTAACCAAGTAACCAAAATAAAAGTGTCTATAGTTACAGCACCGATTTCGTATTTTGCAAGTATTTTATTATGAGTTTTGGTTCAATTCCACATCATCCTTTAAATGTGACATTATAAATAATAATTGTCGAATTTGATAAACATGATTAATTATTCATCATACAAAAAGTAATAATTTTCAAATAAAAAATCAATCGAATTGTTCCACAAAAATAATAAAAAATAATTATCAACATATTTATATCTATATCAATATACTTAGCTGCTAGAACTTATATCAAACTCGTGCTAGTCCCAAATCCCGACAGTAAACAGTGCAATATGAGTTGTTCATTTTGCAATTTGTAGGAATGAAAATTTTCGGTTGAGTGAGTGTTTGGTTCACACTAAAATTAAAAATGGGTTGGATAAAAAATTTATATTTAGTTGGATGAAAATAAATGATAAAATTGAGTTATTTGATTATATTACTCTTAATGAAAGAATATAATATTATTAAATAAAAATACATTTGAAAAAAAGAAGAAATGATATAAATAAAAAAATGCTTTTTAAACACATACAATAATATTATTATTTAAATAAAATATATTAAAGGAAAAAAAACTCAACTCGAATATGAAAAAAGAAATATAAATATTATATAAGGATTATAACTGACTTTGTCTTGTGATAAATGTATTTTTTTTTTAATTTTTTGTTTATAATATTTATCAATTGAGCATTTTAGTGGCAGACAAAATTTATATAATATATTTTAAACTGGTCTCATTTTGTCTTTAAATTATCAGATGCAATATGATTTGTTGACTATATTTTTTATTACAATACTAGATGAGGATTCATCAAACCAAACTTTCAAAAATAGCTAGCCAACCTCTCAATTCTTTTATTGACAAAAAAAATATGCTTCCAGTATTAAAAAGACAAAATATCAAAGAATTACAACTCTATTTTGTCCGTTAACTTTACACAAAATTTATTTTGGTCCTTTAATTTTAAAAAGTAAACTTTTAGTCCTCTAACCTTAAAATTGTTAACAAAAATTGATAATATTCAACTCTTGAATGCTGATAAAATAATACTAAATACTAATATATTAAGTTTAATATTCAAAATAATCATGATTATTACAAAAAAATCATCATTTAAGATTAACAATTTTGCAGTTAAAGGCAAAAAAATATTTTTTTAAGTTAAGGGATCAAAGTGAAACCTTATATAAAGTTAAATAATCAAATGTATACTTTAACTTTCTTTCTTCTTGTTTTTTTTTACCCTTATCTTTCAACTGTTCGATAGGGCATAAACAAACTCACATACACAATCAATTTAAAGGCCAGTTTGTAGTGGACATATTTTTTTAATTAAAATACAAATTAGGTAAATGACATATTGTTGAAAAGATCACTAAGCCTAATTTCTACTACAATAAGACCCATTAAAAAAATCTTCTTATTTTTAAAGTTATATCAATTGAAATTTAAGTTTTACTACAATAAGGAACGGAGCAAGCAAATTTGAATTTAATGCAACATATTCAAATTTCCTTTAGAATTGTAGCAAATTCTGCAACAAAATGTCCATCATATTCAAATTTGTTCAGCCGAATTTGAATTTCCTGCACTATATTATAACTTTTTACTTAAAATTTCAGTTCTACTACACTCTGTTATGCTCTGTTTTTTACACACCAAACATAGTAAATTTTCAAATAAAAAATGACGTCTCACTGTGAACACCCATGACAAGTGATGAACAAATAACGTATCCTCTATATATATGCATCTATGTATATATGTTGCACATATAACTCATCCTCTCTCTATATATGATGTATATTGTTGCACGTGGTTCGGCCCTTCCCATTAGCTTGAATAGTTTTTCCACCATTGAAGCACCACCAGGTCCACACATACGTATACAAATACCAGTAGCAACGAGAACAAAAGCGACACCTCTAATAACTAAATTCCCAACCTCACCATTTTCTTTTGTGGCACCAATCAGCTTTCCTAACAAATCCTAACCAGTTTCATACGAATTTCTAGCGAGCAAGAGAATGGCTGCGCGAGATCGATAACAAATTTTCAATTGCCATAGCATAGGCGAGATGGAGATATGGCGGAGAAGCACATGTGTGTGACGAGTAGGACAAGCTTCATGTTGGCTCAAGAACCACCGGCATTACATCCGAAGGCTGCTATATCAATGCCGACGGAATAAATTTGATAGAAAAATCAATAAAAAGAGAGCCGGCGTTTGCAGAAGAGTTTTCATCCTACCCAAACTTCTATACACATCAGTAAACAGGTCAATACGCGCTTCATGCCAGTGACTAAAAATTGGTTTCACCCTCTTTTGGTGTCAACCTTTTTTTCCCCCCCCCAGCAGAACTCTTTTGGTGTCAACCTATTTTCAACTACCGTCCTGCTATTTTTTTCTCGCCTTCTCTTTCAACCAAACTAATGATTTTCGGGCATGCCTGGAGTGTTCCATGCCTTCAGATAGCCAAGCAGAGGTCCGGCTACGATATTGAACTCGGATTTGGAGACACAGTAGATGCACTCTAGAGGAAGAAAAAGAGAGAACTGGAGGGAGGAGACGCAAGGACTGAAAAACTACATGCCACTAATCCTTTCGATTGGTTTCTTAAGTCCACATTGAAACCAAAAAACTGCCTCCATTTTGAGTTGATTCCCATGGTTATTTAACCGTTTTAAAACAAAAAGAGGTAAATTGCAGTTCTCGACCTGGATGTTTTATTATTTATATGAGAACCCCAAAGTTAATGGGTTTGGGCCCAATCCACCAAGGGTGGACTGACCCATTTTCTTATATCTCCTACTCACACTTGGTGGATTAGATGTAATGGGTCTAGTCTCTTTTTCTCACCTCAATTTCATACGCAGTGCGTTACCGTGACCGCGTGGGCATGACGTCTTCAGTAGGGTGCCTGTACTAGAAATCCTGTTTATAGGACCAACACAAGTCAACCACTCTTTCGTGTAGCTTGAATTTTAAAATTATGCCTTAGATGTCCTAGATTTACCTATATATACTTTTTCATGGTAAATCTAATCCCTCTTGAGTCAATGTTTGACTCAGATTACCTTCCTTGTATGTCTAATGTCCACACTTACGACAACAGAATGTCATAAGGGACATGTCACAGACACTAGCATAGGTGTGTATATCGTAGTTAATTTTCCTTTTGCCCAAATATCACTTTGATATGAATTAGTATCTTTATTAGCATATTACCTTAGACCGCATCTATCATGATTGTAGGAAACATGCTAAAGTAGCAGCCACTGAGACACATCTTCATGACATTGTCAAGATCAAAGGACATCAATGGGAAGATTGCTCCTTCCCTGGGACTCACATAGCAACGAAGCAAGGATCTTTCACTTGCTTCCTTTTTGTCGTTCTCTCAGCACATGTGGTATGAAACACATGCTACAGCGTTACTCTTTTACCATAAGAGTGCATGTCATTTATCATTAACACTGTACAGAATTAAGTCTAATATACTCAGTATCTAAACTCAAATTCTTCAACTTTGCTCATATCTACTACGTTGACGTTAGAGTTTGTTATTGGCTATAGGTATTATGGAAGTGGAATTCCAAATTTCGATCCAACTTTATTTATGTGGATCTCATCTTAACTTGCTACACTTTAGTCAAGGCGACATATAGTTTGTGTTCCTTCTATACCATATCAGCATTCTTTGTTGCTTTACTGGTGAACACAAATGTCTCATCTTTGCTCACTCCACCTGAGCGTCAAAGGCGGTTGCTCGTGTGAGAGAGCCAACCTTTGTAACCTGTACGACATACTATATATTGTATGCTTTCAGACAAACACATAAAGTAATGACAAAAAAATATAATTTCACTAATGAGGTTTACATATTACACTTTATGCATGCCAAGGGCTTGCACATGTTCTTTAAAAACTTTTTTGCCTATTAACTTTGTCAAGGATCTGCTACCATACATTTGGTTGAAATGTATTGTACAGTAACAATCTTTTGTGCTATATAATCTCTAACAAAATTATACTTGATGTCAATGTGCTTGGTTTTGTTGTGATACTTAGGATCTTTAGTATAGGCTATGGTTGTGGTATTGTCATAGTGTACTAACATTGGATTGGTACTCTTGTTTCCAAAGGTGTTCTATAAACCTTTTTAGCCATAAAGCCTCTTGTACTACTACGGTGCATGCCACAAACTCAGCTTCCATTGAATGTAAGGCAATGCACATTTGCTGCTTGCTGCTCTAACATATAGTGCCATTGTTTAGCAAGAAGGCATAACTTGAAGTTGACCTTCGTTCTTCTTCATCTCCGCCTATATCAGCATCAGAGTACCCAACAAGGCATAGGTTGCTTCCTTCATAGCACAGTGTATAATTAGAAGTGCCCTTTAAGTATCTCAAGATCCTCTTCACTGCTTTCCAATACTTTTCACGAGGGTTAGACTAGAATCTCCTTACCAGTCCCATTGCATAACAAATGTCTGGTCTTGTACACATCATTGCGTACATCAGACTGCCAACAACACTGGCATATGGAACTCTTTCCATCTTCTTTTTGTCACACTCAGTTTTAGGACACATGTCAGGACTCAATGCCACTCTAGTAGCAACCGGGGTACTCATATTGCTACTGAAGCCACCTCTAATGAGCTCACCTACATCCTCTCTTCTCTTCTCCAAGTTGACATCACATTTGCATTATCCCATCTCTGAGAGCTCCATTGAATAAGGTAAGGTCAAGAGTAACCTTCCTCCTTTTGTTTATTCTGTATGTGTTGCAAATGAAATGCGGGTTTGTGTAAGTGGCTGCTAAATCTTAAATTGCATTTATAAAGTTTTACCCTTGCAAACATTGATTGGGTAATGGATTTAAAGATTAAAAAGTTTGTTAAACTTGTTTGAATATTGATGCACATAAGGTGTTTGTCAAAATGTCTAAGAGATAATTTTTATATATTGGTATTGCATTAAAATGGTAATATAGTTATAATGATCTTGAGAGGTTTATTTAATAGCAAGTTGATTTTTTTTTTTTATGTGTGTTATCTCAAGAGGAAGCTTTGGGAAAAAATTTTCAAAATGAGTTAACTTGAAAATTGTGGTTGGGATTGTGAAGTTGAAAATTTTGGTAAGCTTTTTATCTTTTGGATTGCTTTAAATTGTTGGATTATTGAGCTTAATTATCATTAGTCTTGAATTTGTGCCAATTTTGTTGGAATTGAGTTGAATTAGACTAAAGTGCTAAAATTATGAATTGGTTTGATTTTGTTGGAATTGGACTGAATTGGATTTGTTATCATTAGTCTTAAATTGCTTTATTTTTATTAGGATTGAGTTGAATTAGATTGAATTGGTGAATTTAGTCATAAATTGTTTAAAATTGCTTGTTGAATTTAGTCTCGAATTGGTTTGATTTTGTTGGAATTTGATTAAATTGTATTAAATTTCCAACATTATTTTTGAATTGTTTTAGGGGCTTTTTCTAATTGAGTTGAATTAGTCTTAAATTGTTCAAAATTGCTTGTTGAATTTAGTCTTGAATTAAATTTTTCAAAATTCATTAGGTAGTAATGTAATGAATCATAGTTGGATGAGTGTTTTGAGGATGTTTGATGAATATGAGAATGGGGTAGAATAATTTATTGAATTTGCTAAAAAGAATGCTCCTACCAAAATGGGAATGTATCTTTACTCCTATGTCAAGTGTTTAAATGAGAGTCGATTGAGTATTGATGATATTAGGGATCACTTGCATTGTAGGGGTATAAATCTTTGATATATAAGATGAAGATGGGATAACGAAGTAGGAACAAGTTCAATGCTCAAAGAAGAGGAAGTTATAGATGATGTAAATGATAGAATGAGCAATATGATTCATGATCTAGGGCAATGTTCTTTGCACGATCACATGTAAATGATATCTTGTAGAGTGATTTAAAGATACCTTTATACCTTGGGTGTTTTAAATATAAACAGTTGATAGCTATGTTGAAATTATTCAATTTGAAACCAAATAATGGGTGAACTGATAAAAGTTTCATAGAGTTGCTTTAATTGATCAGTGACCTACTTTCAACTGATAATGTTCTTCTAAATCGTGTTTATGAGGCAAAGAAAATCTTGTCTTAAATCAGTATAGGCTATGGAAATATACATACTTGTCCTAATGACTGTGTATTAAACATAAAAGAGTATGCTAATCTAAGGGTGTCACACCTCTTTTTATACCACATTATATCACAAATGGAGCCATTCATAACCATTTCCCAAGACTTAAAAGTGGGAAAATTCAATACTTTAAAATTTGGTCTTGGGTCACTATTCATCCAATACTGAATATTTAGCAAACTTTGATAATTCATAACTAATTATAGAAAAATCAAAATGAGATGGTTCTAAGCTCTATTGGAAGCTTGCAGTACATTCTTTAAGGGGGAAAAAAATACTCATTGGCATCATATCCTTTTGAAACAGAGTCAGAAAATTCGCAAAGTTGCACTTTCATTTGGTAAATTTTTAAATTTCCAGAATTTTAGCCCAACTGTGGAAGGACATAACTCTTAGTACAAAATCCCAAATTTGATGATCTACCAGTTGATTTAAAGCTTAAAACAAGATCTAAAGCTGGAAAAATTTCAGGTCCAAACTCATCCGTTTGCTTATTATTTTATGCGTTCTAAATTCATCCAACTTTAGGGCATTTGTTATCCTTTTAATCACCAATTCTTGAATTTCTTTTCCTCGTTCTCATGCCGCATAAACCAGCCATAACTAGCCAATATACATGGGTAGAAGGAATGAGGGTGCCTATGATGTCATGTAATTAATTATAATATTTATGGCATGAATGAAAGTGTATGAGCATGAATGGGAAAAAGTAAACCCATGTTAGGTATGCCAAAGAAATAAAAAGAATTAAAGTAAATAGATATTAAGGGATAAAACATAGGTCCTAAGGCAGTGAGGTTGTACCTCCAGTTTGACCTATTAAACGAATGAGTTAAGTCACAAGATTTGGCAGACTCATAGTACACATCCTAAAATTTAAAATGAGAGGTAGATCACCTCAATTGGATGTGTACACAAGGAGATATGAATTTTCAAAGTTGAGCCACAGAATCTGGAAGTTCCAGATTTTATGAAATAAATAGTAACCTTTATTGATTAAACTATATAAATTGGGTAAGGATAAGTCTAGTTCGATATTTTTCCCTTAAAGAGCATCAAAATAGCTTTCTGTAGAATTTTAGAACACCTCAATACAATTTTTATGGAATTAGTTATGCATTTTTGAAGTTGGGTCTATAATCTGAAAGTTAAACATTAAATAGTAACCTGAGTGATTATGTTGAAATTTTAAATCCACGAGCTTGTGTCATGATCTGCTTGAACCATAATGCTTACGAATGCGTGCTCTAAGGGGTTAAAGGTAGGGCATTTCAAATTTCTTGTGAAATTATATTTTGGACTGCTTGTTTAGAATAAGTGTGGGGGAGGGGACTAACCCAGTAGAAAAAATAGTAGTTAATTGTTCAGAATAATCTCCCTCTATTTTGGTAATCCCATTTCCTGTCTCTTGCTATATTTTTGATCTACATGATTTATATCTTTAGTCTGCTTGCATTGAGGACAATGCAAGAGGTGAGTGTGGGGGAAGAATGTGGTTGTTGCTGTCCTGTTTTGCTAAATTGTCCTATTTTGCTGAAATTCCCAATTTTTTTTTTAAAAAAGTTTCACTAGGTTTTGCTGTTTTCAATCTATTTAGCCTTGGTTTACAGATTTTTGAAAAGATGAAGCATGATTTCAAGGTTTGATGGTTGCAAATTAATTGGTTTTGGTCTAAAAATTAGTTCCATGATGTGGGCTACTTTAATGCATTGAGGTTAGGAATGGTGCATAATTTAGGTTGGTGAGAATGAACTTAGAAAGCATAACCCTTGTTGGAAGAATTTTTTAGCCTCATTGCCATTCATTTCTTTGTGTGCATATCCATCTAGTACTAGCTACCTCTAGAACTTGTCTAAATTATGTTTCAAAGTCACATTTGCACATTAATGACTGAAAAATGAAGGGGGCATTCATTTTAGTAACCCTATATCCCAAACACTTGCATTTACAATCTAACCTTTGCTAACTGTCACATCCTAAAAATTTTTATTTGGCAATAAAGGATCAAAACTTGGGATGAGGGTCAATATAGAAACTAGACAGGGAGATGAAACAACTTTTGATATGAAACCCCGAAAAGGTCCGAACTGGGATTTTCGTAATTATCAGTCTAGGAAGGGCAAAACAGAAAAATTTGAGAAAAATTCCAGAAAATCCCCAAAAAATAGAAAAAGTATAGAGTAGAGGTTTTAAAAACTCGGTTGAGGCCCAAAAGGTGAAATTTCAATGAAAATGAATTATTACGGAACTTCCTGTAAACGGAGGTTTTTCAGGAAATTATTGGGGAAATGAAGGAAAATAATTATTTTAATGAGTTAGAGGCCTCAATAAAGTTGGGAGATTGATGGAAAATTCATATAAATATGTGTTTGAATTTATAAAATTGGTTTTAGGTCTTGAAGGCTCATGAATTAATTTTAGGGAATTTATTTTCCCTCAGATTTACTGATAAAGGCCTAATCGAAGAAAATTCAAAATAAATACCTAGAGGTAGTGAAAAATTCTAAACATTTCCAGATCATGCTCTCATATTAAAAGGTGAATTTTCCTGGAGAGAAATGAATTTTTGGAGGTCTGGAAAAATTATGGAATGTTACTAGTGAATAGTAACCGATAAAGTTTCAAATCGGTTTGGAATAGTGATTTGGTTTGTGGGCCATATTTTTGGACCAATCCAAACCATTTTTGGGGCCCACAATGGACCCATTAAAGGCCCAATTTCGTGCACTTTCCAGATTCCACCATTTTTATTAAATAAAATGCAAAATTAAGAGATATTTGTGTGGAAAAATCTAGAGAAATGCCACATGGTGAGATCTGAAGATTTGAGACACTTGATGGCTGCCAACACACCTCCTTATCTATCATTTGGGCATGCAAATCAGGAGGGAGAGGGCAGATGGATTTTTTCTATAAATACCCCTTGAAAATACAAGAAAAATGTTAGAAATATTTTTGGAAAAAAATAAGGGGAAACTCTGTCATTGTTCATCTAGCCACCCTTGCATGAAATTTTGAGGTGTTTTAGGCAAGAGATTATCCAAATTACTTCAAGGAAACACTAAGGTATGTCCAAGCATCAATATCTCTAAGTTTTACATTGATTAATCAAGGATTTTTGCTTGGGAAAATGCTGGAAAAATGTTGAAAATTCTGCCAAAATTTAGTTTGGATGTGTGATGCCTAGGAAAGGATAGAAACCTTAATAATCAAATGGAATAAGGAAGATTAAATGGTGTATGGATTGATTTTTGGATGAAAACAAAGTTAGGGTTTAAGGAAAGGAATTTTGTTCAGCACTGTTCATGCAGAAGCAATTTGATTTTGTTTGATTTGATGATTCCAATGGCTTTAAGACAGGTTTTTGTGTTGGGATATAATGTTGGAAAGTGTTTAAAATCATTGGAATCAAAAATAGAATTTTTGGAAGCATATAGCCCCTTATTCGGCCAAGAGGAGTTCATGGGGAAGGAGTTTGAATTTTAAAAATCTGATTGCACCATTGGATTCCTCATGAAAGATTGTGTAGGATTGAGTCATGATATGGTTGATTCTAAAGGAGGAATCAATTTGTTAAAAATCAAAGACAAAAGGGGGGAAATTGTTAAGTAATTTTAAAGTGTTGGAACTAAGTTGTCTTGTGATTAATATGGCCTATGTTTATGCTTGGTTTAATAGGCATTGAGAGGAGAAATTAAGGAGAAGCATTGCTCCTTGGAGGAATTAGTTGGACAAGCTTTGCAATGGTAGCTTTGAATTATAATTTGATTGTTTATCTTGCTTGTTTATTGTGATTGTTGTTGCTTGGATTGGAGGACCTTTGTGGTGACATTGATTGTTTGATTGACATTGGTTATTGTAAAAACCCTTTACCTTAAAAACGTTAGAACTCATCACAAAGTCACTACTATGGTAGAAAAGGAAAATCTGTTAAATGAACTACCATAGTAGGAAGAAATTTGCATAATTTTGAATTCACATTTAAACCGTTGCATGCAACTGAAAATCATTCATGTACATCTACTGGGCCTCCGAGCCTCCGGCCCGGGTAACAACAAACATCACATCAGCCCATCTAGATGATTCCCAACCAAATAATCCAGAGTTCATAAAACACTAGCAATGGCCTCCGGCCAACCAAAATAAGGAGATACATTCTCTCCAGTTTACAACAAGGCCGGGTAATCAAATATATCAAAAAGAAGTCCTAACTGTGGCAATATATACTAGTCATACATATACAAATGCTAGAGGCCTAAAGCTAACCAAGCTCAAGCCTCTGTGTCTCTTCCCGATGGCCCACGCCCAGAACCTTCACCTGAAAACATTGTAAACCACGGGGTGAGACAAAGTCCCAGTAACCAACTTTTCCAATACTAGGTACTACTAAATAGGTGCTTGTGAGGTGTCAAGTGGGGCAGTTCACAAGTAATATAATAACAAGATAGCCACAATAAATCATGCGAGTGAAATGATGCAAATCCCATTAACCAAATCCCTCACTTTGGGGGATTTTTAGGAGCCGAAGCCGGCCTATCCCTCACTATGGGGGACGTAAGGAGTCATAAAAGGCCTATCCCTCACTCTGGGGGACGTAGGGAGCCAAAAGGCCTATCCCTCACTATGGGGGACGTACTAAGCCAACCATCATGCATTAATGGAGGCCTTACCACGTGGTAGTAACAGACAAAACTCTCACCAATTCCCAATTAATGCATCATGCTCAAATCGTAATCAAAGAGTAATAATCATTTCACAATTAACCTCATTCAGTGGCATATCTTTCACAATTCCAAAATTCATTCATCATTAGTCGAAACTCCACAAGACGGTTTTCCTTTTTATACACAACATACAGTTTGAACATAATTACTACTTAGAGCACAAAACATAAATCTACTCACAAAACCACAGAAGCAAGTACTAAGGATTGGAAAGTGGTTACCTCTCGCCTGAGCAAGGAATAACAAACCGACAATGTGGTCCCGTGTACCACCACGACTCACAACCGGTCTACACAAGCACACAAACACACAACCATCATATATTAGTTTTCAACTAATAATGTGGCCAAAACAACACTTGGGGATACAAAATTCCTATCTCCCACTGACTCTACCCAACTCAAAGGGTATAACTATCAAGGCAACACTCCAAAGTCATACCAATCCATTAACACCTTAATTCCTTTCCAAACATCAATTAAGATTCACAACCACAAGGACCCACTATGGAATTCTATACCCAAACATCCTATTTGAGCAATTAAGGTTCCAACAACAAATCTAAACCGATTAAACATCCAATTTAACCCTCCTTAACATAACCCAATTCACAAAACTCAAAATCAACCTCTACATTATCATCCTCAATCCCAAATTACCTATCTCCATAAACCCTAACTCCAAAAATTCAAGATTCTTTAAATCCAAGGAAACTACACCGATTAAATACTTAAACTAACCCAATGCAATCAATTAAACTCAAAACAATCGGTTAAAAACCTCAATTCCATCACAACTTAGAAAATCCTAGGGTTCCACCAAAAATCCTCAGAAATCCAAGAAATTCCAATAAAGAAAGAAGATTAGAGGTTAAAATCACTTACTTGAGGTAATGGATCCTTAGAAATGCCCCCTCCAAGCCAAAAGTTCGAAACCCTAGCAGAGCTCCTCTCTCCTCCTTCAGATTTTCTTATTTTCGCACGCTGAACCCTCCCGCGACTATATAGATTCGCGACCTTTCGCCGCGGCGAACTAATCCCAAGAGGGATTACTCGCCTAAAAACCTGACTTCGCCGCAGCGAACCCCAATCTTTGCCGCAGCAAAAGCTTCCCGAGAGGAAACTCTCGCTCGCCCAGAAAACATTCGCTGCGGCGAAACCTTCCCGAAAGGGAAGCCTCGCTCACCTGAACAACTTCGCCGCGGCGTCCCCTAGACTTCGCCGCAGCCAAACCTTCCCGAGAAGACACTCCCCTCTGAAACTCTCGGTGCGCCGCGGCGAACATACCCTGAGAGGGGTACGTTCACCTATTCCTCCAACATACCTCAAATTCAACCCAAACACCAAGATCAAGATTAAATTGCTAATCTATCCTCAAAATCAACCAAAAGAGGCTATTAAAACCCAATAAAACTCAGGATGTTACAGTTATGCTTTGGCCAAATGCTTTGTGATATGTCAATGTGGATAATATGATGTTCCTCTCCTTGTATGATGTTTGGTATGAATTCCTATGAGTTGGGAATGGTTTGGATTGTATGACATTTCACAATTAAACTTGCATTGATTTACATGATAATTATAATTCATATACTATTGAGATTTCTTTGAAATCTCATTCCTCCTATGTCATTTTATGCACTAATTAGGAAGTGGACCAAGCATGGATCAAGGCAAGGAATTGGTATTGGGATAGTGGAGCAATATGTAATTAATGTTGTCATGTTATGTTGTGTAAGGTATCATTGAACTTTATGTAATGGTTGTATTTAGTTATGGATGATGTTATGATATGTATTATACTTTATTCTCATGCCCTAATGTTGGAATTATGCATGGTACATTATGGAAGGAAAGTGGAAAAAGGTAAAAGGGGAAATAAATCAAGAGAATGGAAATTAGGGGATAGAAAGTCCCTAAAAAGTGCCAAATTTGTGACACATAAAATAATAAGCAATTGTGAGAATCTGGGCGTGAAATTTTACAAATAAATAGATCTCATTTTTAGCTTTAAAACAAGTGGTAATTCATCAAATTTAGAGTTGTGTACTAAGAATTATGCCCTTCCAAAGTTGGGCAAAAATACTGAAAATTTGAACATTTATCAAATGAACAGTACACTTTGACGAATTTCCTAGAATTATTCTGGAGTGAATTGGATGTAATGATTATTTTTCCTCCATAGAAATCTTAGCAAGCTTCATTTCAAAATTGGAACCACTTTGTTTTTATTTTTCTAGATTTAGTTATGAATTTTCAAAGTTGGCCCATTTTCGGATGAACAGTGTACGGACAGGATGAACAGTGAAATTCCGAAATTCAAAATTTTTCATCCGAAAACGTTACAAAATGACTTATGTTGGTTCCAATTGACATATAATGGATTATAAAGAGAGCTGTGACACTAACCCTTTGTGCCCATCACGTTTCTAAAGTCATTATTTTTTAACAAGTGCTTTGATGTAGCTGCATTAAACTATTTGACAGCTTGATTGGTTCAAAACAGAATAGCTTTGTAGTGTGTAGTTAATGCAATGTGGGAAGTGATTCATTTAATGCATTGCATATGTATCATGTATTGCATGACATGTTAAAAAATATAGGAAAAAAAAAGACTAGAAGAAAAAAAACGATGAAAGGAAAGGAGAAACAAAAAAAAATAGAAGAAGAAAGCAAAGAAAATAGAATAAAAAAAGGAAAAGCAAAAAAAAAAAGGACAAGAGGAAACATGTCATGTGAAATGAATATGATGCAATTGAGTGGAATACTTATGTATTTGAATTCTATTGTTTTGCTTGTAATTGGGCATGTTATAGTACTAGAATTTGCTTATGTTAAGCTGAAATGAGGTGCTGTTTTGGAATCTTAATTAATGCATTTGTATGTGTAGCCTTTTTATTGCACTCATCCATTCTATGTGGCCATTCTCCAACATTACAGCCCTAAAAGACCCCATGATTCATGAGTCTTTGTGCTATCAAGTGATAGAGATATTAGAATTTTTACAAGCTTATGGTAGGAGTTAGGCTAGATGGATTTGAGTGAAATTGGCCTAATTAAAGTGAGATGAGTGAAACACTATACCCTTGTGTAGCCTTCTATGTTTCATTCTCTAAAGTTAAATTGTGCACCCTAACTAGTCTCCTTTCATTGAAGTACCCTATGGATTGAGCTAGTTTGAAGATCTTGATTGATTTAGTTGTGGCTCTTGAATGCTTGAGACATGTTAAAATCCTTTTACCGAATTTCCTTGGCTTATTAGTTGTTAGTGATCGATTCTTTGTCCCAAGAGTGCCAAAGTGCAAGTGTGGGGGATAATTCTAACTCATTTTTAAGGCTTCTATCCTTCCTTAATGCATAGACATTTCAACCAAAATTGGGAACAACTTCTCCTTAGAAAATAACTCAAATTTCTAACCAAAGCAAGCTTTAATCTCAACCATAGTAAAGCTTAAACATACCTTGATAAATCCTTGACTCAAGCTTGGTGATTTCTTGTCCAAATGCACTAACTAAGACTAGCTTCAAAGCTCAAGAAGACAATTTGATAGCACCTTTCCTCTTTTGTCAAATTTTGCCTATTTTAGTGTATTTAGGGGGTATTTATAAAGCAATAAATCTGCCTCCCCCTCGTCTATTTAGGCATTTTAGGCTACTACATAAGGGGACACTTGGCTGCCATCATGTGCTCCAAGTCTCATGACCATGCCATGTGTACATTCCCTAGAATGTTCCATTAATTTTTATGTGAAAATTGGACTTAAATCCAATTTAATTATTGGGCCAGGTTTTTGCATAAATTCTTGGGCTTTTCTTGGGCCAAGTGGGCCCAATTTGATCTAAAAAGTTTCAAGAATTTAGCCCAATAATAAAATATTAATTCTAAGCAATACTAAAGCTTATCAGTTACTATTCACTTGTAAATTTTCATAATTTTTCTAGGCCTCCAAAATTACGTTTTTCTTCATGAAAAATCCTATTTAATATAATAATGCAACGTGAAAATTTTCAGGATACTTTTCCACCTCCAATTATTTATTTCGAGTTTTCTCCACATAGGGCCTTATTAGTAAGACTCTTGGAAATAATTTTCCTAAAATAAATTCTTGTATTTCCAAGGCCTGAAACCAATTTTATAATTTTCAATAAATATTTAGATAATTATTTCAAATTTTTTTAAGAATTATTAAGGCCTTTAAATAATTATAATAATTATTTCAACTCAACTTTCACTATTTTTCCCAAAAAATCTCTGTTTTCAGGAAATTCTGTAATAAACTATTTTCATACCAATTTTACCTTTAGGGCCTTTATTGAGGTTTCAAAACCTTTAATTTACCTTTTTACCATTTTTTGGGAATTTTTAGAATTTTTCTCAAAGTTTCCCATTTTGCCATTTCTAGACCAATAATTCCAAATATATCAGTCCAGACCCTATCGGGGTTTCATATCAAAAGTTGTTTCGTCCTTCTATCTACTTTCTATATTGGCCCACAATAAGATTTTTAACTCACAATACTAGGATGAATTTTTCAAGATGTGACAGAGGAAGTATCCAAAATGAAGAAGAACATGGGTTGTACTGATGATTTAACTGTTCACTTAGTGCCTTGGAGTTAAATGCAAAATTAAATTCAAGGATTGCACTCTAAGATGTAACCCTAAGTCATCTCTCTTTGTGAAGCCTTTATTTGAAAACCTAGCAACTAAATGTCCTAAATGCAATACGTACAAAAGGGGTTGATTTTGAAATCATTTCAATTGTAACTAAATAACGCAATAAAATAAATCCTAAAACCATTTTTTTGGTATTTTAATTAAATGGTGTAATCATGAATGCAATGGATTGGATTTTAAGAAAATCAATAATGAAACCTTTTGAGAATGGCATTTGGGTTATCCTAGTTCTTCTAATGATAATGAGAGTTAATGCTATGTAATTTAGATTAATTCTTGAGCTCATTTCCTTAATCAATGGATGTAATGCTTGGCCAAAACATTAATGTAATGGAAATGCATAATTATGACGATCCAACACATAGACATATTGGAATAGAAAATCATAAATACATTGGTTGAAGGAAATATATATAGACATACATAACCCAGGGTATTAAAGCTCTAAAATAGATCCCAAATCACAAATACATCAATCTTGGAGTCAACCAACAAAGGAACTCAAATCCAATATAGAAATTGAACAACCTAGGCCTAGGAAATTCAAATATAACTTGGAAACAAAGATTGAAACTAGAAAAACTCTACTTTGTAGACCTAGAACTCAAACCCTAGCTCCATCCTCAAGAGATGAACTTCTCAACCACTCATAGTCTCTGACCAAGCTCCAAATTGCAAAAAAGAAGCTTCAACCATGGTGGAGATACCGAGAATGATGGAAGGAATGGTGAAAATGGAGGTTGAAGATGAAGAAGATGAAAAATAAAGGTAAATGGTGGGTGGAGAAAGGAGAGGAGTTGATGGGTGAGGTCAAGAATGGAACTTTGAGAAGAGAAGGGATGAGAAGAACTAAAATCTGATACAATGCCTTGAAAAAACGCTGTGTTTTACGCCTTTGGCGCCCATCTGCAATTTGCTGAAATTATGGGTCTTTTTCTGTAATTAACTATGTTCTTAGGAACATGACTTCTGGTCCTCAACTGTAATTTTCACAATTCTTTTCAGCTTTTAACTCTTATTTCTCCCAAGTTTTCTGTAATTAAAATTAATATAATGTAATACCAAATATTTCAAAAATTAATTAAAAAAGACTAAAATATGACGATTTTGCCCTTGTAGCCTCATTTTAATGCAATGGTCTTTAATATAAATTAATCATAAAATAAGCAATAATGGCCCAAATAACTTATTAAATAACCCGAAATAAGATGAAACAGCCTTATTCTAATGTGAGAATGCTTGTCTTAATGGACGATTTGAAGTTAGTGGAAATGATGATGTAAGAAAGATGATGTAAGAAACACTATCTAGATTGTGTATTTTCTTCAATGTTATTTATAATAAAGTCATTGGCATAAAAAAGTTGGATGAATTGGAGAATGAGGGTTATGTTATTCTGTCTCAGTTAGAGATACACTTTTTTCTAGCATTTGTTGATATCATGTTGCATTTGATCATTTATTTAGTGAGGGAGATAAGGCTTTGCGGTTCTATTTTTCTAAGGTTGATGTATCTATTTGAAAGGTACATGAATGTCTTAAAAGGTTATTCTAAAAGTCCTTATTGACCTAAAGCATTAATTGTTGAAAGACATGTAGCAAAAGAGGCTATGAAATTTTGCAAAGCATATCTATCAAGGGTAGAGGCATTGTCTTGACATTAAGATAAGATAAGTAAAGGAGTAAGGGAACTTAAAGTGAAGAGTACAAATCACAAAAAAGTGCTACAAGCGCACTTATGCATATTGAATAATATGGAAGTAGTTTAATCATACTTAGATGGTTATAAAAAAAGTTTAAAGGAAACGCATCCAAAGTAAAGTGATTCAAGGAAAAGGTTTTGAGAGAGGCCAAAGTGTCTTATACAATAAAATAATTAGCTTAGGGGCCTCATTTTAAAGTCATCACTTAAAGTGAATATGACATAAATGGATACTGCATCTACATAAAGGCTCAAGGTAACAAAAGTATTATGCAAAAAAGTGGGATAATGGTGATAGTTGAAGTGATGCGTTTTTCTAGTTTAAAAAATAAAAACCCCAAATTGGCATCCATGTCATATTATAGAGTTATTGAAGAGGTATATGAAGTGAATGGGGATGTTTAAGGTCAAGATCGAGGCCCAGCTATGCCAGTCACTTTGACAAGAGCTTTTGGCTGAGCTTCATGGTGAGATGAAATCTATAGTCTCCAACATGCAAATTGGGACACTTCAACAAGAATGCACACCTCAGGTTCGTAATTAATTTCACTTAAAGTAATATTGAGTTTTGCTAATGTTTCTTCTGCTTAATTTAATCCTCACATTCCTTTTATTTAGGATTCCCCTAGCTTTTAAATCACTAAAGACAATTGTAATCCACTAGGGGCATTAGGAATGCATGATCCTAACAGTCTTATGCTAGAGGTTGGACAAACTTCTTGTCTATTTTTAGAGGTCCTGAGAATGCGTGTTGTTGCCGATGCTCTTGTTTACACTCAAGAGAGCACCATTCATCATCAAAAAATTCAAGAGGATCAAGTGAGGGTTGCGGTAACTGATGTTCAAGGGGATAGGCAGGTGTAGATGTGCCGTTCCCTACTGTTGAAGTTGTGAAATTAGGCTAGGCAATAAGAGCTTTCATTCTTTGGCCTAGAAGACTTGTGAATGATAAGATAATACCCACAATGGTCGGAAATGCATTGCTATATTATTTAAATTTTCTCAAATAGACTTGTAACACTTTATTTTTTATTTCATTAGGACAATAAAGCTGCTCAAAAATTTCCCTGCTTGGCATAATTATATGAGGATCATAAAACAATTAACAAGATCAACATGAAGATGCCTGTAGGGATTGTGGGTGAAGAAAAATCATATTCATTCGGATTTGACAATAAAGATATTAGGGATTTCCTATCTTTGAAGCAGTTAGACATAGCATGGGTTCAATTAGCAATCATGTAAGTTTATTTTCATTTCATTTTTAACTTAAACTTCTAATTTTTATCTTTCACATATTTACTAGTTATTATCTTATTTCAATTTTGATAATAGCCACTTCTATAACAAATGCGCATCATCTATGGAGAAAAGACATTTATATGGATTTTTATGCCCTGCAGCTGTGCAGAAGAAATACATCATACTAGATAAGAGAACAAGATATGTGGGTAATACAATTAGAGATACAAAATTACCTTGTTATCTAGCACCAGTTATTAAAGGACAAGTAACTTAATTTTATTTATTTATGCATGTTCAAATTACTAAGAATTATTGTGACATCCATCATCATATAAATCCCTCTCTATGTTGTAGTTGTCATTGGAGTTTGAGTGGTCCTTACCCCATTAAGAACACCGTCTACTAGTTTGATTCTTTGGGTTATGGTTTAAGCATTGAGATGAATAGCGTCTTCAATATGTAAGTAGTTTAAAGTTGAATAAACTTATTTTCACCACAAATTGCTTTAATAAATTTTGATTTTTATTTACTTGTACGGCTTTAAAGACTTACTATATAACTGGTAGGAAGCGTGAAGGCAAAAATACCGAACAACTTGGATATATCCCAATATAAGTAGTTTGAACTCAAGTCTTTTCATTGATTACAATCACTGCATATATGCATTTACATTGTACCATTTCCCTTTTGATTTGCAACATCCTAAGCAACAAGGGTCAACAAAGTGTAGATATTATATTATCTGTTTTATGTTTGAAATTATTGAGAGTGGATGTATTAAAAGATTTGAAGAGGCAAGTGAAAATAATTTTAGTTTTGTCACAGTTGTTGAATTTTTAAATTGAATTATTACTCATTTATATTTCTTTATACATTTGAATTTATTCATTTCTCAATTTGCAGATTTTTTATAATGCTCATTCACGTCTGTTGGTAGAAAAAGGAAGTGAAAACTATGAACTTTTACTTCTGTTCATTGAAAATAGAAGTAAAAAGTGACACTATTTACCTCTGTTCTTGAAAAATAGAAGTAAAAGTTCCCATATTTACTTCTGTTTTGTGTGAAATAGATGAGAATAATAGTACTATTCTCGTATGTTTCTCTAAAATTGAAGTAATTATGTGGACTTTTTACTTCTATTTTTAATAGACGAGAATAACAATACTATTCTCCTTTGTTCAAAACAGAAATAAATGGGGTATTTTTTACTTCCTTTCTTTTTATGTCCCCTATAAAAACAAAAGTAAAAGGTCATCCAAAATAAAAGTAAAAGGTCCATGTTGTAGTAGCATTATGTTAAAAAAAGATGATGTAAAAACTTTAAAATCAAGGATAAAAAGTTAGGGTTTTGGGTTAAGTTTTTAATTAAGTTGTTTGAGTTGATATTTAGAGTGCCATTATTGTGTAATTGATAGGCATTGGTCTTGAGTAAGAGGAGACTCAAGAACAAATGCAAGAGAACAAGAATCAAGGGTTTGAGCAAGGTGGCAGGAACTTACAATTTTAGTGTTGACTTGCATTAGTTGTTTTGCTACGTGTTCTATGCCATAATGTGGTTAAGTTAGCCATGATGAAATGTGTTTGACTCATTGCATTTATGCCTTTGCAATATGTATAGCTGAATTGTTTAATGGTATGATTATGTGCTCTCTTTCCATGGTATGATGTTATATATGAATGCATGTAAATGTTGATTACATATAGCATAAATTAATCTTGCATTGTTAACATTATGATTATTGTTCTTTGTTACTGAGATTTGTTTGACATCTCACCCCCTTTATGTCTAATTGATACTTCCAGGGCTTGGCACTTTAAGAGAAAAGGTGAAGAATATGAAAGCATAAGAAAGCTTACATGAAATGTTATGCAATACTGTACTTTCTCATGTGATGTAATCAAGAGTTTGAATAGAATTATGTATTGTTATGTAAACTTGGATGAATGGTTGTATGAGACAATGCTTCCATCTCTTAGGAGGTACTATGATGCATAATTATGTGGTGATATGAATGATAGTAAATATGAGAGTTAGGGTTTAAATATCACAAGTTAAGGCAATTAAAAAGGGGAGAAATGCTTGAAAAACCAAGCTTTTGTGGCTACGATGTTTTTGGAAAAATGATGGAATCTGAAACATCCTTTCATTTACCCCTTTTAGTATACATCTAGAAGTGTTATGGTTTGAGCAGATCTCGGAAAAAGCGTGTAGATTGAAATTTTGAAATTTGCTTCTTGGGTTACTATTCGCTAGTAAATTTCATATTTTTTATCTAACTTTAATAATTCATAACTAATTCTAAAAAAAATCATATTGAGGTGATTCAAGTCTCCACTTAAAGTTCTTTTAATTCTCTATAGGGAAAAAATATAGATTTGAGCTCAACCTTTCTCAATTTGTACAGCCCATTTGTTGAAATTTACTGTTCAAATTGGTAAAAACTATATCGGCCCCTAACTTTGAGCAATAATATCTCTTAGAATGCATATTCATTTTAAGTGATATACTACTTGTTTTAAAGCTTAGGATATTTACTTTAAACGTACCAAATTTCATAGGCAGATTCAATTATTTGTCTTACTTCCACTTTGTCATAAACTAATGGCTCATTTAGGGATAATTTACCCCCTTACTTGCATTTCATTCTCATGCATTAACATGTTCCATCATCTATGTTGTCATTGTCATTTAACTTTACATAATATCATTAGCACTATCCATATATACATTGACATAGAAATTACACAATGAAATATAATATATTTCTTCAATTCTTCTCTTCTTTTCTTTGCTTCCACTTCATGCATCATTTTGCTTGCTCATTAATACCTATTAGGGCCAGTTAAAGGAGGGTGAGATTTGGGAGAATCTCAATAGCAAACATTACCGACATATATGTAAGACAAATGCTAAGTGGATGAGATGCTAGATCTTATGCCTTCATGCTTTCATGCTTATCAAATGACATGTTTTAATGCTCAATGTTTCATTAACACATAGCCATAGAACATACAAGAAACAAAGCTACATTCAATCTTTTATATTCTAAATCATCATCAAGAAATATCAATACTCAAGCATACATATCAAGCACACAATAAGGGCAAGTTCACTATCCTCTGTTTTTAAGCTTTCTCTTTGCTCCCTCTTGCTCCCCTTAAGTGTTAAAGATATGGAGACTTTACCTGTATTGAACAGTAGCAGAGTTATTTTGCAACCACAAGAGCCTTAAATACCTCTATGACAAGAATGAATTGAACATAAGGCAACGCAGATGGATGGATTTGCTTAGGGATTATGATCTCCAGATTAAGTACCATCTAGGCAAAGCGAATATGGTTGCTGATGCCTTGAGTAGAAAGGCAGTGTAGGTAGCATCACTAATGATCAAGGAGCAAAAGCTGATAAAAGATTTCAGAGATTGGAGTCCTCTATATCAGATGCAACTAGTAGAAGGAAATAGAGGTAGAACGCAGTGTACAGCTCTGCTCAGGGATCAGATCAGGGAAGCGCAGTCATAAGATCGGCTAGCAGAAATTTTCAAAGGAAAGTTGGAGGAGCATTAGCCTTATTAAAGTAGATCGGGCACTTATGGCACCTCTTAACATAATTGATGCAATCTTTCTCCATCATGATCTAATAGTAGTCGCATCTTTGAATTTGCTTGATCATCGTGTGACTGTTTGCGTGCACACCACATATGCCCTCATGTATTTCTATCATGATCTTATATGCTTCTTTAAGATCAACACAACACAACTACGTTCCATCAAAACTTCTTTTGTACAGGATATCATTAATGATAAAAAAGCCCATAGCCATTTGTTGAATGGCTTTCTTTTGGTTTTGTGTGGCATCTGGTGAATAAGTACGGTTTTTCATGTATACTCTGATATCGTGATACCATGGTAGCTCATCATGCCCTTCTCTAATATTCAAGCAGGAGGCTAACGACCTCTTAGTTTCAATTTGAATTGGCTAGACATGGACCCCGCAATTAAGCTAAATCATGGCTGCTGGAGTAGCTAAAGCATGAGCGAAGTGATTTTTATCTTTGGTCATATGATGGAAGCTGATTGCTCAAATTGTTTGATTAACTCCACCAAATACCCTTGATAAGGGATTAATTTTGGGTCTTTAGTTTGCCATTCTCTGGTCACTTGATAAATTATAAGAGCCGAGTCACCAAAGACTTTCGGGCTCTAAACGTTCATGTCAATGGCAGCTTGAAGGCCAGTAATACAAACCTCGTATTTAGCCATGTTATTAGTGCAGTCGAGTTCTAGCTTAATGGCAATAGGGAATTGTTTTCTGCTTGGGGAGATAAGTACTACCTCGACACCATTCCCATGCATGTTGGCAATGCCATCAAAGTACATTTCCCATCTTTTTGGCTCATTTGTTTCATCTTGATCTCCTTCTATAGCATACGTCTTCATCTAGGAAGTGAAAATCTAGAGGTTGGTATTCCTCTATGGGGTTCTCTGCCAGGTGATTGGCTATTGTGCCCCCTTTAATGGATTTTCGAGAAACATACTTTATGTCATATTTCACACCCTGATAATTTTATCCTAATTGATGAATGATTTGAGACTGACTAAGGTCAAGTAGTATAGTAGGCTGGTAGAGGATCCAGGCTATGAGGAAAAATCAGGATAGGGACATAACGGTCATTTTTGAAAAGATCGGTCAAGAAAGGGCAGTATTGGAAATAATGTCCGAAATTCCTGAAAATTCCCAAAAAATCATGAAAAATAGAAAGGAGGGTACAGAATAATGTTTGAGGCTTAGAAGGTGAGTATAGGATTAAAAATAATTTATCAGGGAATTATTTGTAATCATTGGAATTTTTGGTTAATTAAGGAAAATTAGCCAATTTCCATTATTTAAAATATATAGAGGCCTCAAAAATTCAAGGAAAAATAGGGATAAATTATGTGACATATTATCCTAATTTATAAAATTACTTCCCACCTTTGGATGTACAGAGGTTAGCTTAAAGAATATTTATTACCGAATTATTATCGGTAGAATAGTGATTTTTGACAGAATAAAATTTAGAAAATTATAGAGGGAGGTAAAACTTGAGAAAAATCATGGAATACCCTTGGAATAAGGGGAATTTAAGGAGGTGTTTAAATCAAAATTTTGTGACAGTAAATTGGACAGGATTGTTGGAAAATCGGACCGAAAATACACAAATAATCAGTGGATTGCACTGAATATTGGATGAGTCATTTTTCTCCCAATATTTAGAGTAATATTTCGGCCAAAAATAAGGGGGGAGGACAAAGTTGGAATTTTTCAAATTGTTAAAGGGCATAAAGGGAAATAAGAGACAAAACATTAAAATAATATTTTATTACCACATGAAAATCACATGGTGAATAGGTGTCCATCCATGTGTCAACTTCTTGTGGTGTGTGCTCTAGGATTTGTCCATGTGTAAAGTGAAAAAAAATGGACGGCCGAGATCGCATCTTTTTCCCGAAGGGCATTCTTGAAATTTTGAAAAATCAAAGCCTATAAATACCCCCCTCTCATGAACATTTTGGCCAAGGCAAGTTTTTGGTGAGGGAATGTTGTGTTCTTGAGTTCTAGGAGAGAGAAAGGAAGAAAGAAGAGAGAGAAAGGGAGAAAGCAAAGTTAGACACCTCTAATCGCCGATTAAGAGCTAATTAAGGTATGTTTACCTCCCTAAGTGTTAATTATTTTTAGTAAATTATTTATTTGAGGAAGATTAGGATTAATTACCTTGATTAATTATGGTTTAGTGATAGCTAAGATTAATCATGTTATTTTATTAAAGATTAGTAAGTAATTAAGGTTAGCTACCTTGATTAATTAGTAATTAGTGATTAGTTATGCTAATTGAAGGATGATTAATTATGATTAATCATGTTGATTAAGGAATGATTAAGGGTTAATCATGTTAATTAGAGAATGATTAATGGTTAATCCATAAGGGATTAGTGACTTAATCTTAGAGGATTATGTTGTACTAATGACTATGTGATTTGAGGACCTTAATTAAACATTGGATTAAGGATTAAGGGTTAGTGATTAACCAAGAAAGCATGATTAATCATGGATTAAGGAAGAATTTCAAGACCTTAATTGAGGATTAAGGCTTGGTCAAACCAAAGTCAAAGGATTAGGAAAGGTATACAAAAGTTGTAAATTGAAAGGCATAAGGGTAGTATTATATTGAGAAAGAATTATATACTGGATATGGAATTTACCATACCCTTATTGCATGGTTGATAGGTAATTTTCTGGAAACCTAGGAGGACCTCAAGCAGGGAAAACAGGGAGGAAACATTAAGCGTGGAACTGAGGTAGCATGAACTTGCAATTATTTTGTTGACCTGCATTTGGTGTTTCTGCTATGTGTGTTTATGTGCCATGAGAATGTTTATGCCCAGATGATGTGAACTCCTTGCAATGTATGCCTTGGCTCTTGCATGATTGAGTTTTGACTAGAATGATTATATGCTCCATGATATGATGACATGGATACAGAATAGTTATGGCATGGCATAAAGACTAGCAATGTTATTTTACTGCATGTAGCATGACATCTTATGCATGTTGACCTGATGGTTGTATGTTCAATGCTACTGGGATTTCTATGAAATCTCATTCCTCCTATAACATGATATCCTAGGTGCCACTACTTCCAAGGAGAAGGGAAAAGAAGTAATCATGGCTTGAGGAAATTATGATCCATGTATTGTATTATATGGTTTTAAACCTTTCTCTTCCAAGCCATGTAAGCATATTTTGATCATGAACACATAACATGATACCCTTTTTGGATGTATATTAATGGTAGAGTACCTTTATATGTGATTATGGTATGCTTATAGTGAAAAACGAAATAGTGCTAGCATTAGTGAAAAAGGGGGATAAAAATGGTCTAGATTTGACCAAACTTTGACCAATGAAGACCCTGGTCAAATAGTTGAATTTTTCCCTGAAATTTGGCATGCAAATAGATCTTATTTTTCCCTTTAAAATGAGTGGTAAATTGTCACAATCGGAGCTCTGTGCAAGAAGTTATGCCTTTCTGAAGTTAGGCAAAAATCCTGGAAAATAGAAAAATGACCAAATGAACAGTACTTCTTGAAATTAAAATCGGATGCGTTTCTGATTAAATAGGAACTTGAGGTCATTTTTCCTTGATAGATGATGTTAAGAGCTTCGAGTGAGACTTGGAATGACCTTGTTTTGATTTTTCTAGAATTAGTTATGATTTTCCAAAGATATGCCAAGTTTAAGGTTACAGTGAATAGTAATGCGGGAAAAGAAATTTTTAAACTTGGATTTTTCAACCCGGTAACCTGAGATTGCGCTTCCGAATATCTTAACTTGGCATAACATAAGGTCACAAACGTAAGGTGTTACAAAGTATCCCTGAGGCAGCTTAAATGGAATTTATAAAGTTATGGCTGGTAAAAAGTATACCATTTGAGGTAATTATTTAAAATAGCAAGAGACCTCAAAAATGTACGTAAAAATGAGGTTAAATGATTGAAAGGTTGTACTAATCTATAAAATTAGTCCTGTAACCAAAAGGCCAGTGGAATGGCTTTAATAAATTAAAAAGCCGATTATGCCGATAAAAAGGGTATTTTAGTAAATGATTTTTATGCAAGGCTTAAAGGAAGCATTATGGCCTGAAAAAATTCATAGATTTTCTCTAAGGTGGAAGGAAATGTTGGAGTAGACAAAATAATTTTTAGAGCTCCAGGAAGCTAAAAAGGAACCCTGAAAAATGAGAACCAAGTAAATAGAGGAAAATATCTTCTAAGGAAAATACAAATGTCATGATGGCTCATTAAGGCATCATGTAAGGCAATCATGACATATGTGAAGGCATTAATTAGGAGAGAAGAGGTAGTGGAATAAGACAAAGGTGAGATGACGAATATATGAGTGCTCCAGGAGACTGGAACGAAGAGAATGGACCGATAAAGTGCACTGATAAAGTGTAAAGGTACACTTGCTTTCTACTTGGCCTAGATT
Source organism: Neltuma alba (assembly GCF_004799145.2). Lineage (NCBI taxonomy): Eukaryota > Viridiplantae > Streptophyta > Magnoliopsida > Fabales > Fabaceae > Neltuma > Neltuma alba. The sequence continues at coordinate 144,321 of NW_021635221.1, forward strand.
ATGCCACTTGTCAAGCTCCCTATGGAGAGGATTTTGACTTTGAACATCAATTTCATTTGGAATTATTTTAAGGATGGAAAATGGTTCAAGGAGCCTTTACAAGTTAACACCTCACCCTTGTAATTTGAATGAACTTGAGGGGCATGTTGGTCCATTCAAGCCAAATTTTTGGCTATAAATACCCTACCTTGGAAGAACATTTTGGCAGCCATTTGTAGAGGGAAAACTCTACCAAAATTTAGAGAGAAAAACGTGAGGGTGAAGGCTAAGAAGAAGGAACAAGATTCATGCTTCAAGATCAAGGACCTTGGAATATTTAAGAGGATGTTTAATGATATTGACTAAAAGTCCTTATGGTTGGGAAGTCAAGGGAATCAAAGGAAAAGCAAGAGGAAAGCTTGAAGTCCAAAAGTAGTGAACTTACCTATTGTCTTTACTTGATGTTGTATGCTTGTGTCTTGCTGTGTATATGTTATTTGGATGTTATTGTGATATGTTTTAGCTACTGTAATTGCTATTCATGATGAGTAGATTATGTCTCCATGGCCATACATCAAGAAGTTAGCTTTGAGCATGCTAATATGTCACTAATTAACAAGAGAATAAACAAATTGTGTGTAGTGCATTAGTATCCATCTAGCATGATTAATATGGTATTGTTTGCTTCTGAGATTCCCCCGAATCTCACCCCCTCCCTAACCAACCATTTAGTCAATCAATGATGGGCAATAATGGCATGAGAAGCAAGGAGAAGAAAGTAGAGAATTATTGATGTTAATGAATGAGATTAATATTCAATGTATAATTCTCCTATGTTGTAAATTATGTTTATGGATGCCTTGATGCAATTTATGTGCATAGAATGCTTATGGCATGTATGAAAATGTATGAGCATGAATGGAAAAGAGTAAACCCAAGTTATGTATGCCAAAGAAATAAAAAGAATTAAAGCAAGCAAAGGTGAAAGGATAAAACGTAGGTCCTAGAGCAGTTAGTTTTGAGCTTTAGTTTGGCCTACCAATGAGCAAGTTAAGCCACAAAATTTGGCAAACTTATAGTACACATCTCAAGCTTTAAAATAAGAAGTAGATCACCTCGATTGGATGTATACACAAGGAGATACGCATGGCTTCATTCATATTAAAAGTTACAACATGATATCCTACTTCCATTGTTATACAGCTATGCTTCATGCTTATAATGGTTTTGGAAGTTTGCAAGAAAGGTCTTCCTAGAATCAGAGTACTCTCCTTTGCAAGTTCATTGAACATGTCTAGAATATAGAAATTAGCAGGAAATACTAGGTCTTTAACTTGAACAAGAATTTCCTTTATGATTCCCTTAGGGTACCTAATAGACCTATCTGCTAGTTGGAGTACTACACTTGTGTCTTTGATGCCATTTATCCCTAAAGCCAAATAAACTGACCAAGGCATGACATTTAGAGTAGCTCCTAAATCTAATAATGCTCCCTTAATGTGAACCTTTTCTATGGTACAAGGGATGGGGTAAGATCCAGGATCTTGGCACTTAACTGGTAGTTCAGTTTTGAATAAGGATGACACATTGGCACTCACTTGAATTCTCTCAAGAGGTCTAAACCTTTGCTTGTCCTTACACAGTTCCTTTAATAATTTAAAGTATTTAGGATTTCCTCTCAAGAATTGAATTATGGGCACATTAATTTCCAATTTGTTAAATAAAGTGTAAGCATCAGTGGCAAACTCAGCATCAAACTTTTTCTTATAAGAGAAATAGGCTTTAGAGAAAGGAAGATCTTTAGCACTTACCTCCTTACCTGAAAGCTTAGAGGCTCCTTGCATGCTAGTCTCTACCTTGTCCTCCTTTTGTTTGCCTTTGTAAGTTGAGCTCTCCGTAGTGTTTTCATCTTCTAGTACAGCTTCTTGAGGCACTTGGTCTTTGCTTGAATTGACTCCCCTTCTGGATCAGTTTGTGCTCTTGCCCTCTTCATGAGCTCTTCTTCTTTTGAGCTTTTAGACTTGCCAAGCCTCATTGGGAAAAGTGGAGGGCTTCCTACCTCTTGATTACTTTCAGCTCTATCAATTCTTTCATCTTCAAAATGAACCTTCTGACCACTTCTTAGGGTTGTTGCATTAAGGCTTTTTGGGTTGATCACTGTATTATAGGGAATGCTTCCCCAACTTTTGGCTCGTATGTCATTGACCGCGTTAGATAGTTGGGTCAAATGACTAGTGATATCGGTGTCCTTCAAAGTAAGCTCCTCTAATTTCTTGTGCACATATGAGTTATCCTTCTGCATTCCTTGTAGGATGGTGGTTATAGAGATGAATTTATCATCACTTTTCTTCATTCGTCCCTTAATATTTGTCATATGTGCAGCCATACTCTTCAATAGTTGAGAAGTATTATTCCCTTTTGGCAGTGGTTGAGATACCATAGCATTTTGTGAAGTTGTCACTACTGCTCTTGAAGGACCCTGAAGATTGCCTGAGGAAGCTCTAGTATGGTGAAATTGATTGCCTTGAAACTGATTTGGTCTATTTGCTCCTTCTTCCCATTTAAAGTTTGGGTGGTCTCTCCAACCGGGGTTGTCTGTATTTGAGTAGGGGTCCTTTTTCTGATATTGTCCCTCTTTTCCTTAGTACATAGCATTGACTTCTTCAACTGGCTCGGGGCAGTTCTGAGTTGTGTGCATCAGAGAGTCACAAACCCCACAACTTGTAACCACTAAAGCAAGAGATTGTGGCTTGTTGGAATGAAGACTTTCAATAGTGTTTGTAAGCTTGGACATATCTTGTGCTAGTTTGACCAACAGTAGAGCGCTTTCAATTTTGTGGTCCTTTATATCCCTTGTGCCTACATGTTGCCAGTTAAGAGCAAAAGTTCTAATCAGTTCCCATACAGCCTGTGGTTTTATATTCTCCACAGATCCATTTGTAGCGGCATCCAGGACTTGGGCATCATATGTCAACAACCCATTATAGAAATACTATACCAAGTACTCCTCAAGAATTTGATGGTTGGGGCATTGGGTAAGCATTTCTTGAAATCGGCTCCAGAATTCAAAGAACAACTCGAACAATTCTTGCTTAGTTGCAGAAATTTCCTTCCGGGTAGCTGAGATCTTGGTGGAGGGGGAATACTTGTCCAAGAATGCTTTTTTCAGACTAGTCCAAGATTCATAAGCATTGTCCATGTAGAGCAGCAGGTTCATGTACCATTCTTTAGCCTTTCCTTCAAAGGATAGGTGAAACACCTTCCACATCACATTATCAATACTTGCGCCCTCTGGCTTCATGGACAAGCACTGCATATAGAGAGTCCAGAGATGAAGGTACAGATTTTCTCCTGCAAGACCATGAAATTTAGGTAGTGAGTGGATCAATTGACTTTTAATTTCAAAATTTGTATTAAAAGTAGGAAAAGCACCAGGCATAGGATTAAAATTCCCATCAGATTGGGTTAATTCCTTGAGACTTCTACCCCTAGGTTGCCCAAGGATCTTATTCTGGCTATTATTCTCTCCCTGTCCCTCATTACCACCATTATTAAGTCTATTATGATTGTCACCCCTATTCCCACTATTCAGAGATACTTCAGTCATGATTTCCTCTTCTACTTCCTCACTCTTACTAGATGAATGGGATTGGTCTTGTAAATGTAAAAGGAGTGGGCTACGAGATCCTTTATGTCTACCCCTCCTGCCTCTACGTGTACTAGGCATGCACAATTACTCAAAATCAAGCACAAATAGATTAAAAGAGAAAAGTTTTGTCAAAACTTGGTATTTACCCAATGTGTATTTTAAAATTGGGACAAACTCAATGATTTCAAATAATGTTCATTGAGTTTGAGGTGTATGAAGTGTTATACACTCTCAAAGTATGTGCAGGAAGCAAAGCTATGCAAAAAAAAAAAAAAGAGTAAGTCTGGACACTCAAAAAAGTTTTTCAATGGAAAAACAGCTCAGGTCGCGACTTGAGTAATCCAAGTCACAACTTGAGTGCACAGAGAGCAACCCTGAATGAAGAAGGAGATGAGGCCACGACTTGAAAGAGTCCAGGTCGCGACTTGAATAAACTGAGAGCAACACTGGAAAACAGAAAGCTAAGGTCGTGACAAGCCACAAGTTAGGTTGCGACTAAAGCACTGAGGTCGTGACTTCAAGAGTATGAGGTCGTGACTTCAAGTCACAGAGAGCTACCTTCTCAAAACCTTTGAAAAATTCACTAAGTTTTTAATCAGATGCTCAACAAACTATGCACAGAGTTTAAAACTTCAAGCGATTGGCCAAAACACTTAGGATTAAGTCAGAACAAAATGCAAAATGTTGTGCAAGAATGCAAATGCTAAAGTATAGAAAAGCAAGATATTTGTTTCTATTTGCAAAACATTTCATGCTATGAAATGCAAAAGCTAAGTTCAAAAACTAGAGCTTAACGAGAATCGACCCAAATCACAACGGTATGGAAAACCAATTACTAGGGAACCAATTTCTTGGCTCCCTAGAACGACGCCATTAATCAGACCGAGATGTCACATTCCGGGTCATCAAAAATTGTGATTGTACTCGATAATGTAGTATAGGGTGCAACTAATCATTCTTCTTGAAGAGCGCTTTATTGGAAAACAACCTAGTCTAAATTGGTAATAAAAAACATGATGATTTGGGGAAAGAAAAGAGGTGTTTTTAACTATTTAAGGGTGGTGCAATAAATGTAAAATATAGAAAATTAAATTTTTTGGTGTTTTAATTGAATGAAGAAATATTTTGGATTAAAAGGGAATTATGGTGAAACAGTCTCTTGATGATGAAAACTTAGCTATCACTGCTCTTTAAAATGATTGGGATTTTAGAAAGTCTCTAGGTCTGAAGAAAACCCAAGTAATCACTTAGGTCCAAAGTCTTAACTAATGAAAACTCACTTTAATCAAAGTTAATTAATATCTCTGAAAATATTGTTGGAAACCACTTAGAGTGTAGATGAACAGATGATGCAAATGCCCTCAGGAAGTCAATCAACAATCACAAAATACCAAGCACACAAATTAATCACCAATGATCACTGATAATTAATTGAACACAAGGATTCAAAACTTACATATTTATATAAACGATCCAACATTAACAACATCCAATCCAAATACATTCAATAGTCTAAACACAAGATTTACAATCATAAATCAAGTCTAAAACAGATACAGAAATTCCTAAATCTAGAAATCTCTAATACACAATCAAACACAGATTTAGATTGATAACTCCCCTATTAGGTTCTTGAGCTCAAGCTTTGTATTCCATCACTAAGAAGTTAAGGGTTTAGCCTCTCATGTCTTCAAACCGATCGCAATCGCTCCAGGTATGAATAGCCATGGGTAATGCAAAAAATAGGGTTGGAAAAATAGAGAAGAAAGTGTTTGGAGTGATTTAATCAGTTTAGAAATGTAGAAAATGATAAAGAGATGAAGAAAAATAAAGATTTTGGATGTAGAATCTATGGAGACTTGAAAGGAGATGATAGTGGCTCAACACTATGCAAATCTGCAAACTGGGAGTGTCACATCCAGTATTTTGTGACTAAGGTATACTTAATCTAAAGATGGTTAAGGGCCAAAATATTACTGTTAATATACATTGCACAACTTTTGATGTGAAATCAGGATACGGACCAAAGTGGAATTTTTATTATTTCGAGTAAGTCAGTATAAATTAGAGAAATATGATGGAAAACTCTAAAAATTTCTAGAAAACCCCAGAAATTAGAGAAAATTCTCTGGAATAGGATGATGGTCCCAGAGGTCAAAAATATGAAGGAAATTAATTAATATTAACTTTCTAGTAATTTTCGTAATATTTGACTAATTAAGGAAAATTAGTCAAATTCAATTATTTCATGTACCCCAAGGCCTCAGAAAAATTGGAAAAACTATGGATAAAATACCTTGAGAGTTTTAGAACATTGTAAAAGTAATTTTATTTCCAAATTACTCACAGATTAGCTTTAAAAATATTTAAAGCTTATTTAAGCCAATTAGGGCTTTTATTCGAGAAATTCAAAAAGAAATATCTAGAGGGGGAGTTAAATTCCAGAAAAATTCATGAAATTTCCTTGGAATTAAAGAGAGATTTTAAAACCAATAGAGGAATTTTTTGAGTTCTAGAACTCTAGAAAGCATTTCCGGAAGGAAAAGTAATACTTTTAGCCACTATTTTTGACTGGGATTTATATTCTTTTGAAAATCATTACAAGAGGTGATGACTCAAAAGTAAAAAGTGGTGACTCAAAAGTAAATGGTAAAAGATGAGGATAGGTGGTCATAAATATCAGGGACAATTATGGCGCTGCCAGTACAAAAGTTACTTGAGCTAGTAGAAAGTTATACAGCATATATTGTGAAAAATCTTCTTCCTTCTTGACTAAGCTATTCTTGGTGCCACTTGGAAGGTGGAAGAAGCAAGGAGAAGTTTCAAGATGTGCATGACATAAGCCCTTAGGAATTATGATGTCATATATATCAATTATCAACCAATCACATAATTTTGGCAATTTGAAAAAGGTTAAGGGCAAAATTGTCCAAAGACCTTTATAAAATCCCATCTTCTTCTCCCACCTCCTTCACATTTTGGTTTCCATAGGGGAAACTATTGAGAATTGAAAACTCAAAGTTTAAAGAGGAGGACAAGGCAAGAAATTAACTAACTAAACTTGGATCAAAGGTTAGTAGTTAATCCTAGTTGGTTTAATGCTTAGAAATCTTGAGTTTTATGGTTGAAAATCCATGATTTTCCCTTCCCCTCTTGCTGGACAAAATTATATAGGATTGGTGGAGGATGTTTTTGATGATGGAAATTAGTTTAAGAGGTTGTTTATGACTTGAATCAAGTGGTATTATGTGATTATGGTTGATATTGTTGTTGTTGGAAATTTGGGTGAAAAAGAGGAAGTGTTTCGGCCTAAGGGGTTCAAAGAGGAAGGAAGATGAATTTCATAATTTTGAGCTCATATTTGGATTCTACGTGAAAAATCATGTAGGATTGGCCTGAGAGAATAATTTATGAATGGATGGAAACAAAACTCAAAAATTAAAGAGAAAGAGATTAAGGGTTTTATGCAATTTAAACATTGAGTTTTGTTATGATGTGGAATATAATGGTTATGCCCCTTGTTGGATAGGCTTTGATATTTGTAAAGGAAGGAGCCAACAACAAGAAGAGAGAGAGAGTTAAGGCTTACTTCACTTGAGGTAGCAAGATTTAATTAACTTTGTTGTTAACATTGTATTGTTGTTATACTTATGTTATTGCCTTTGGATGGTTAAGCTATATGAAAGTTTACGAATGACTTGTGGTTGATCCTTGCAATGTTATGCCTTGGCTATTGCATCTTAGAGTCTCACAAGGTATGAGTTAGTATTAGTTCCCTAACAATGGCTTTTAGTAAAGTTGTGTGATAATGATGCCTATTAATGCTTAGTTGATTTTATCTTGCTATTGGGATTTCTATGAAATCTCACTCCTTCCAAATTTACCATGATTCGAGTACGAGCAGAGGCACTTCAAAGAGGGAAGAGCATAATGGAAGAATAGCTTCATAGTTTTACATTCCATGGCATGAACTTGATATATGTATGTAATGATGTTGGAAATTGTTGCCTATGGAGCTGTAAACTTTGATAAACATTTTGAAGTAGTTTTTGTATGATTTTGGCCATGATATTTTGTATGCTTAAAATACACATCTTGAGCTTTTTATCCATGGGTAGTTAACTGGAATTGGATATGTGTGCAAATTATGGTGATTTTTCAAAGTCAATGCTCTAAATCTGGAAAACAATTTCGACCATATAAATAGTAAATATTCCGTACAGTTCTGGAACTGTTCCACAATGAGTTAGCCCCTGAAAGTATTTTTTTCATATAGATCTCTTTGAAATATTTTAGTGGGACTTGGAACTACCTCATTTAAATTTTTCTAGAATTAGTTATGGATTTTCAAAATTGGCCAAAAAAATCTAGATTTACCAAATGAACAGTACCCAAGAAAGCAAAAATTCCAGATTTGTTTTCTTGCGCTGTAAGCCATCCAACGTGGTTCCAATTGACATAAAATGAATTCGAATATGGTCTATAGCTAAAGTGTTACAGGGAGAGTATCTCTACATGGTGGTTGCCCCCCTTAGGTGGAAAAGCTCAGAAACCTATTCCAAAACGCACAGCTTCACTTAACGCACTCAGATCCCAACCTCAGGAGTGTCAAGTCCTGATTTGGGAGTCTAGGTCACGACCTCAAAAGTTTCATGTCATGACCCGGGAAGACAGAGAGCATTCAGTCTTGACTTAGTTCTAAAACATATAGTTCTCTTAAAAGGGCATCCAGGTCCCGACCTCAGCAATCCATGTCGCGACTTGGGGAGGCAGGACACTCCAAACTCTTGTGTTTGGGTCCTTGTAATATTGTGACTCCATGAATGCTTTATCTTGGGTCTTAGGTCCTTCTCCAATTTCCTAAAAATCACAACAAGAGAGTTTTGTAAAGACTAACAAATTACATATCAAGGCAATTACAATTAAGGAAGGAGAATTGACCCTTTTTATCCCTTAAACAGCAAAATGCAATGCATGAACCAATGTAATCAAAAAGCTATGAATGCATGCATAGTGAGGGTAAAAGTGGTGCAAAACATCATAAAATACTTGAGAAAACCATATAAAGATAGGATTCTATCAATGTCTTCAACTTTCATTCCTTTGTCACTAGCTACTTCTCTGATTCCTGCTATTCTTCTAGATTGATTTCCACCAAAGCTCACTTTATCACCTTTGGGTTTAAGTGTTGAGAATTTGTTAGTATCACCCGTCATATGTCTGGAGCATCTACTGTTAATGTACCATTTTTTTGTTCTGGATGCTTTGAGACATACCTGCATCAGAGAAATCACGTTTTAGCTACCCATACCTTCTTAGGTTCTTTCTGGTTAGTTTGGTTTGTTCGTGGTACATAAGTACTTTTGGGCACCCATTTCAATGTCCTGTAAGCTCCTCTTTTCTTGTGATGACAAGAAGAAGTTGTATGACCTTTATGATTGTAGTAGGAACACAATGCAAAAGGATTATAAGAATGAACAGTATTTCTAAAGAACATTAAATATGGTCGTTCACCACTTTTCTTCTTTCCCTTACTTCTAGCCTGAGTAGGATCATATCCTATTCCGGATTTGTCCATCATATACTGTTAAGCTCCCAATATCACTTTGAGCATTTCACTACCCTTTGTGAACTTCTCTAGGGTTTTGGTGGGCTCCTTAGTTTTCTTCTTGTCCTGCTCACATTCTGTGCAGGTTGGAGGTGTAGCTTCTTTCTGCTTCACTTATTCCTCAAGAATCTTTATCTTCTTTTTAGAGCTTACCAACTCCTTAGCTATTCTTACTAATTCTGAAAGTAAGGCATTATATTCAGATTGTAATTCATCATAAGAAGGTTTATAAAGGATTACCTCATCGGTATCCAAATCATCATCTTCTTGTGCTACAAGACAAATGTTAGCCGTTTTCTCATCTTCATTGTCATCTTCCTCGAATGAGCTATCTCCCCAGATTGAAGTGACAAACTACAAGTCTATGTTTTATAATTAAAAAGGTGTATATTTTGATTTATTTGGTTAAATTTATGGATATCTTATACCTATTTAATTATCTTTTGTAGATTGTCCTCTCTTTTATCAATTATGGGATAAAAGATGATCTTACAATAAATCTACTCAAATCTTTTATTATCTTTACTGCAAGAGATATAAAATTATTAAGAGAAGAAAATATCACAAATAAAAGATAAAATAAAAAGGGAGTAATATTTGCTCTGAGGCGTGAGGCATGTGGATTCAAGGAATGAATTAATTGCAATAATATAATATATTATATTATATTGATTGAATACAAGGAAGGAGATAAAAGGATAACTGTGCCAGCAGTAACGCAAGGCAAATCATCTAATGTATTATATTATATTGAAGATATATGGATATGGATAAGAGGTGGTGGATTCAAGGGAGAGAAGATGCAAAACCATTACAAATAGGATTGGAGGAGACGAGAGAGCAAGCATCGGAGAGCATTTCTAGAGGCAGCAACAGAGCATTGTTTGCAACAGCAAATCAATGAAGTTACTATCTTTGTTCATCCTGTGATAGCAGCTAAGCAGAAGACCTCTATTGGATCCTTTGATAGTTTATTCCTCTTTTCTTCTTCATTTGTTTTGTCATGTTTGGGGATCTTAGAACAATACTATTTGTGGTTTATTTTATTATGAGTTTCTAAATTCCCCAATTGGGGTAGGGATGTAGTCCAACTAAGAAGCTAGTTTTTTATCGGTTCTGTTTTAACTCTTTTTATGGCTTTTATGAATATCTTTTGATTTTTATATCTATTTCTCTTATTCTTCATGTGGATTTTATGACTGGCCACCATTGAATCTAAATTATGGGTGATCTTAATGGACTGGGAGGTGAAAAGAGAACCTGGATCTAGAGAAGTAGACATAAATATCTAGGCTAGGGATAGTTCTAGATATTTATAGTGACTTAATATTATAGCTTCAAGGTTTAATTAGTTGGTTGGGTGTCGTGGGAACGAATTCAACTCTAATTAAATAGGGACTAATAATTTAGGAGAAAATTAGGACACTTTAGGAATAGTTGTCACTATAATAAATTAAAGAGTCAATTCAAAGGATAGAAACTAGCAACCCATAGGATAAATCCTGAACGCAAACACTTTGAGTGATTGATTTTCCTCTTATATTTGATTTTCTCCCGCTTTTAATTTATTATTTTATATTATCTCATCAATCAATTCATCTATTCTCATTGTTACTTATTTGGATCAATAAAAACACAACCTCCCTATGGGTACGATCCTAGATTACTCTAGGATTTTTACTACATCGAGCCCATATACTTGCAGGAGCGATCACAAAGGCTTTTTTCTTTCTAAATTTCTCTTTCTTTTTGTCTTTATCTTTTGACTTAGACAGTTGTGGACATTCTGCTTTGATATGGCTTGGCTTCTTATATTCAAAGCATATTATTGAATCTTTGTACTCAATTTGAGATGTGAAGGCTTTACATTTTGATTGGAATCTTCTTCCAGCTTTGTTCCTATAGAACTTTTTGAATCTTCTGACTATAAAACCCATTTCCTCGTCCTCCAGATCCTCTTCGTCATCATCTTCATTCTCCTGAGGGTGTGTTTGGTTGGAGGGGAGGGGAGGGAAAATGAGCCCCTACCCTCATCTGGTTAAAAATTTTGGAGGGGAAGAAAGTCAAAATGTTCCCTCCCCTCCCCTCCCTCCCCCCATTTTAGCTCCCCTCCAAATTAGGGGTTTTTGGAGGGGAGTTAAATTTTTGGACCATTATGTCCTTATGATTTTTTTGATATTCCACAACCACTCATAAAATATGTTATTATAATATTTATTTTAAATAAAAAATATATTATCCTAAGTAAAAAATAAAAAATATAAATTATTATAATTAAAAAATATATTATAATATAAATTAATATAAATTATTATAAAAAAAAATATTATAATATTATAAAATTAATTGTTTTTTATAAATATATTATTTATTAAATATATTTTAAAGCTGAAAAAAGGCATGGCTTAAAGAGAATAGAATTTTAATTTTTTAGAGCATATAAAATTTGTTAATTTGATTATTTCAAATATATTATTATATTAATTAGAATTAAAAAATACTATACCAATTTTTTAATGCACATATTAATATGATAAGACTAAATTTTATTAAATTATATGATTTAAATTAAGATGTAAATTAATTTATATAATATATCAATAAAAAATATAAACTAATATGTAAGGGTAAAATAATAAATTGATTATTACTATCCCTCCCCTCCCCCTCTTGAACCAAACAAGAGATCATTAAATATCCCTCCCTCCCCTCCTTTTTAATCAAACCAAACAAGGTGAGGATGAAACCTTCCCTCCCCTACCCTCCCCTCAAACCAAACAGGCCCTGAGTCTTGAGAGCAATGCTTTTACGATTCTTCCCATTCATCTCCTACTTGTATTTCTGCTTGCTCTCATACTTTGCCAAGCTTCTGAATAGTGCATCAACCGAGCCAATTGATTCTCCTTTTGTCTCCTAAATGGCTGTTACTTTCAGTTTCCATTCCTTCGTGAGACCGCTCAATATTTTCCTCACTTGATCTTCTTGACTATACTTCTTACTTAGTGTAGTGAGGTGATTGATGACATGTGAGAATCTTACTTCCATATCTCGAATGCTCTTTCCATCCTCTATTCTGAATAATTTGAATTCTGTGATGAGAGTGTTAATTCTGCTTTGTTTTACACCGGTTGTTCCCTCATGAGCAATTTCGAGTGCTTTCCACATCTCCTTTGTTGTTTCCAAGCTTGAAACTCAGAAGTATTCCTTTTGGCTCAATGCACAGGTCATTATGTTGATTGCTTTGTCATTCAACAGAACAAGCCTTTTATCTTCTTTATCAAACTCTCTCAGACTTTTGGGAACTTGTTGGTTGTCAATGATTTTCTTTGGAACATAGTTTCCATGCTCTATCACGTTGCATAAACCATATTCAGTTGCTTTGATAAAAATCTTCATCTTCATCTTCCAAAACGTATAGTTTTCTCCATTGAAACCTAGCAGTTTTGATGCTGAGCTTCCTTTGGGTAGCATGCTATCTCCAAATCCTACTATTAGATCTCTCTTCAGATGGTTAAGTATTTATCGAACAGACCTACTCTGATACCACATGTTAGTGGCAGCTTTACCCAAGAGAGGGGTGAATTGATTGATATATAAAAATTTAACTAAATAAAATAATTAAACAAATAAAATAGTGGAGATAATTTTGGAAAGTTTCACCAAAGAATGAAGACACAGGAGTTTATACTAGTTTAGTCTCAACCACTTGACCTGCGTCTAATCTTTAAAGCACCTCTGAGATTTCCACTATATCCCCAAGATTGAACGGGCTTTTGGTGCTTCAGTGCAACAATTGAGTCTCTCAATCACTCCCCCTTACTACCCGTAAGTTTACAATCCCTTCAAGAGTCCATACTCTTGAGTACCTCTCAGAATTGAGTAAAAGATATAGCAACCCCTCTTTACAGAGTATATAAATGATAAACACTGAAGCTCGGTTCAAAAAAACAGAGTATTGAATGCAATAGGGAATTTAAATAGTTGGTAGGTCAGGTATTCAATACTTCTTTCAATGCTCTTTATGCCATTTATAGTTGGAGCATTTCAATTATCTATTAGACTAAAGAGCTTCTAGCTGTTAGAAGATCGCTTGCGTGTGTTCGCCAGCTACAATAATTGCTCACCATTAATGCTTCTGACACAACAGGTTAATGGCTATAATATATCCGTTATGCTTTGTAATCTGCAGAAGTCTCTTGGCACAAGTAAGCTTTCTTTTTCAAGTAAATATAAATCAATAATAGAAAAGGTGATTATTCTTGATATTGATACAACAGATGAAAAACATAAAACCAATCATTAGACAGTGGGAAAGTAAAATGAACTTACTTGATCAATGTCTTAATCGATAACCCTTAATCAATCATATTATCAATTAATTACAAAGAAGTAGACTTAATAGGTGTATGCATTTAGTGAGTAAATTATAGATTAAACAATGATAGAACAAGTGATCGATAAATGGTGAAATATAATTAAAGTTATTTTATAAATGGAAATACTTTTGAGTTTTGTACAAAGTTTATTTCCTCTAAATTTGCATGCCTTCGTATCTTTCCAACAGAGAATTATATGATCAAAGAAGGCTGAGAAAAGATTGACGATAAAATGAAAGTATGTTTTATAAAAGATCATCATGAAGAACTGTTTGAGAGAAGAAATGGTGCATTGATCGAATACATGATCGATAATCACTTGCTCAAACATCTCATCGATAATTTCAAGTTATAGTGGAAAACAACCTTTAAGCTTAATGATCTGACACTTGATCGATAAAGGTTTAATCGAACAAGTTATCTAAAAATAGTTCAAAAAGACTTGATGAAAAGTGTGTAGTGAGAGGTTGATGATCGATCATATGATCGATAAACTACTGATCGATCAATGTCTGTGAAGAACTTTGTTTTGCAATATAACACTGAAGGATTTTGTCAGAACAGATTATCAATTAACTAGAAGTGAATTGTCAAACAATGATGGAACAAGTTATTGATAAATCAATGATTGATAAAGTGGTTGATAATCTGAAAAATTATTTTAAGTAGTAAGTAAGTAAAGGGAACTTACCAATTATTTGAGTCATTATCGATTATTATAACTTGATCGATCAGATGATCAAAAATTCTTCTGTTATAAATCAGGAGGCTCATACCTTTTTCCTGACAGCTTATCAATTAACCATTTATCAATCCAGTGATTGATAAGTTCTTGAAATACCTTACATTCACCCAGTGTTGTCAATGATCGATCAACACATTTATCTAACTAGTTATCTATCACAGTGAATTATCTAACACTTTATCGATCAAACTTAACAGATTTTGGTTCAAAATAAGCTATCAATTATCTAACACATGCTCAATTAACCAGAGATCGAACATTTGATCAATTAACTTAACAAGTATGCAAAGAAACTAAAAACTTATTTTTGTTATCATCAAAACCTTGAACTCTAACAATAATCACTATCAATATCAACATTTTGCTCTCTTTAAACCACATTGATTTATAACTTTTGAGCTTGAGTTTTAATCTTTCTAAAACTAATTTCACATGCGTTTTCCCCATAATTTTGCATGTAAAATCTATTTCCAAGATTAAAATTATCAAAATCAAACTCCTCCCTACTCAAACCAGTTTGGTCGAATTGCCTAGGGTTTAGGGTTCGAATTTTTTTTTTTCCAGTGCTTCCAAACTTGTTTTCTCACTTGTACCCTACACAATTTTCATTCTAAACTCATTGGTTATGATTTCATCCTCCAAGGTGCTTAAAATTACAAGGGTTTTGTGGTTTGATCTCTTGCCATCTATTCAAGCCTCTTGCATGTGTTCAAATCCCTTGCCTTGTCACTTAAAATCTGGCCACATGTCCTTCCACCTATTACACATGTCCTTATGAAGTAATTTTTATTAACTAATTTTATTTCTTCCAAGCATGCCCCTTAACGAATTATACAATTCCATCTATGTCCCTTCATCAACTTTGCATTAAAATAGGGAGAAATTTGTGCTCCCTCTTACCCTTGATTATTCCTCCACCTATTTTACAATTTTACACCGCATCGGATACTTTTCTGGATCCTGACTTACCTAGTAATCCAAGGACATGTTTTAGCACCATTTTCTTATCCTAAATAACTTCACATAGCATTATATAACATGCATACAGAAGGAGGAATGCTCTTTCCTTTCTTCTTTTATTAAAACATTTAATAATATTTATTTTGAAGTAACTTGACCAAATTCTTTTTACCAATCTATGACTCTAAGAATCTGTCTCTATATACCAATACTACATTTTCATCACGGGAAACTTTTTAAATTTTTCTCAAATCAAAAATCAACCCATAGACGGTCTACTTTGACTTTTCCCGGATAATATACAGATAGGCTTTAAATTCTATTAAAGTCAATCTCTTCAAATCATATTTAAAACCTGTGATAATTCCTCAAGCATTATTTTCCCTTTTTCTCCAATTATTTGATTAAATAATTCAATTTTGGCTAATATTTATAATTAGCCAAACCTTGGGAATTTCAACAAATTGCTCTAAGGGTACTTTTGTCATTTTTAGCCTCATATGGCCCCAAACCTCATTTCTCAATTTTTAGGAATCATCTTATTGAAGTTTTCAGCACAACCTTTGGCCCTTAATCATCTCCAGTTCCCATACTCAAGCCCTAGAGACTCCATAGAGTCTCTAACTTGCCTATCTCATTATTTTAGAAAATGCTTATTTTGCGGTTTAGTCCCTGAGAATCCTATCTTCTTTCTAGGGAACCTCTGAAACTCCTACAAAAGGGCTATGCTAGCCTGCCCAGTTTGTGCTAATTCTGGTATTTCTAAATCCAAAATTTGGAATGTTATAGAATCTGACTATGAGATTTGGTGAGCTTAAAGTTCACATCCCAAACTTTAAATGGAGTAATAGATCACCTAATTTGGAGCAATGCGATAAAAGTTATGAATTTTTCAAGTTATGATAAAAAGCTAGCAATTAAAAATTGACCAAATAAACAGTGGCTTTTACAAGAAAAATGGAGCCCGATGAGTAATAGACAAGTGAGTATTTTTCCTACATGAGGAAGGAAAGAGCTTCAAATAGAACTGGGAAGCACCTTATTTCGATTTTTCTAGATTTAGTTATAAATTTCCAAAATTAGCTAAATCCTAAGGTTACCAAATAAATAGTTACCCGAGAAAGTAATTTTTCAAACTATGATTTTCTAAGCCTAATGTAACGCAATATGGTTCCATTTGACATATTTTGGCTCCATATATGATCATAACGTAAGGTGTTACATAGAGCTTCTATAAAGTTACTAAAGATGACAATTTTGCGATAACCATGATAAAAGTGGTGCATTTTAAATTGGGCTAAACATCATTTCTACTTTCAAAGCATTTCAAAAAGAGCTGAGTATTCAGAATGTTTTTGGCTCAATGTCGCCCAAAATGTGTTAAAAAAGGAGTAATATTTCCTCGTCCATTAAAAATGTTAAAATGTTAATGTAAGTTTTTTAATGGTTAATATTAGCTTTTAACAAAAAGGGCTACATTGCTCTCTTTTTAATATTTCTGAAATGACGTTGAGCCCAAAAACAAAAACTTGTGAATACCCATAGCTTCTTTATCAATACTTCTAGGACAAGAATAACCCTTGACTCTTTTGAATTTGATAACAATATCCTAGTTGATGGAGTATGGGAAGGATATGTTAAGAATAGGAGAGCTTGGCTGATAATTTACAGAAGCTAATGAAGGCTTAGTTATTCATCGCAATGGATTTGTCAGATGATAAACAAGATAGGAAAGTGACTTATCAAGCCTAGAACTAGTGGAAACCTGCCTTGTCTATCTTTGTCTCTTATTTGATACAATGCTCAATTTTGCAAAATTCAGATAACTTAACTTTGGTTATTCTTGGAGAAAATGGTGTTGGGAAACTTAGTTTAAAATCAACTTTCCAAAAGCAACTTTCTATTTTGGGTTAAGGTACAAATTTGCTCCGAACGTTTAAAATTGTAGCAATATTTTTCCCTACTGTTAAAAAAAACTAACATTGACATGCTATTAAAAAAAAAACTAACATTGAACGTTAAAATAATAATATTGACTATTAATATATTTAACGATAAGAGAAAATATTACTACTCTTTTAAACTTCTGAATGCCCAATGCTGCTAAATGAAAACTTCCGAATTTGCACCTTAATCCTTCTATTTTTGTCTTAGCATCAGTGATATCTCTAACAAGGATTTTTGAGTCTAAAAGATAGCTAAACATCACCAGGCTAGCGACGAGTCTAGACAAAGGGGATATATATGCTATAGATGTTTCTCTTTCCGTTTTGTGGAATGAATCATCTATTTTCTTCTCTACCTATATTATACTCCCCCAATTCTAAATATAAAACC
Organism: Neltuma alba; assembly: GCF_004799145.2. NCBI lineage: Eukaryota > Viridiplantae > Streptophyta > Magnoliopsida > Fabales > Fabaceae > Neltuma > Neltuma alba. Next base: position 161,975 of record NW_021635221.1, read on the forward strand.
CATTTTGCAGTGCAATTTGTACTACAAAATGAGTCTTATATTTAGGATCGGAGGAGTACCATGATATTTTGATGGGATAAGGTGTAAATTTATCCCTAAAAATTTTCACTTAAGTTCAGTTGGCACCCAAAAATTTTTTGTAACATACAAATTTGTCCTGAAAGTTTAAATCATAATGATATTTCCATCTAAAATGTTAGTAGTCAATATCACTATCTTAACAGTCAACGTTATTTTTCTATCCGTAGAGTGCATTTCAAGACAAACTTGCATCCCAAAAGAACTTCAAAGTGCCCACCTGAGTGAAACCTTCAACCTTTTAAGACAGGTTTACACTTCAACCCTATTTTGATATATGAAAATATATGGCAAGAGATTTTTGTGACAAGCTGTTAAAGGAAGTATTGTCATTAGAATCAGTTAGAAAAGAGACGATACTGCTAGTTGTATCTATTTCACTTCGATTTTCTCGAATGAATTATCTATTCTCTTCTTAGCTGGCACCATTTGGTGCTTTAATATCTTAATAGTAGCTCCAATATACCCGAATCATTATGACAAGGCACGCAAGGCCATCGCGCCAGAAAAATTCCTTGGTGGAATCCATACTAACTAGTCATTATGAATCCATACAAAGAGGGAAAGCACACAACGGTCCAAATTCCAAAACTTTCAAACACAAAAACATCCATATTCATCAAATTGCCGAGTTGGATGTTAATCAATCTTCATGTAAATGGAGAATTGTTGCTTGATCATATACTAGAACATCCTGAAGACTCCGTTATGCAGCTAGTACCTTATTGACCAATAACATATAATGTTCAGTACTGAAGTAATTTGTTAACAATCCAACGCATGGGATATTCTTCTGTTTTTGTAAGATTCACTTGAGGCAGCCAAAAGAAGAATGGATGTGTACATATCAGTTTTGATATTTGCAGCAGAAAGTAGGTATTCTAAGATAAGTGTATTGAATTAAATATTAATTTGATCATGAATAACCTTCTACGAGACATCGAGTTCTAGTATCTTGCATCACACGTTGGAGTAAAGTTGGATAGCTCGTAACAATAGCATCAACATGCTCAGACAACATCTTTTGCATGGATTCTTCATCATCAACTGTCCAGGCATATACCCTTTTTTTTCTCCTGTAATCACCAAGCAAAAATTGATCATCACACATGCACGCTTCGTTTACCAAGCTAATTCACAGATGCTTTACATGAAATTCACACCTGTGCAAGACTTTAACAAGCTTATCATCAATCAATGGATGATAGACACCAACAACCTCAGCATCTTTAATCCTCAACAAATTTCTTCTAGCCCCAGTAGATGGGTCTATCATAACAATGTAGCCTACCTGCATTATGACAGAAAAACATACAAGGAAATTATAGTGGATGACGAAACCAAGAGGTAAAATTCACAGTTCCACTATGATTTAATCTCCAGTAAGTGCTATCTGGTCTGATTTTGCAATCGTTAAAGTGACCAGTAAGATAACAGAAAACCAGCATGCCTTAGTGAAGTGATCAACAAGAATGCTGCTATTTGATTGTGAAGGCATATACTGAGATCAGAAATAGACCTTGTCCTTTCATTTTTCTAAGTTGATGACAAAAGTTATAGATGCCAAAAGTGGCACACAAGAATCCCAGGATTAATCTTTTATGTTTATGCAACCCTATAAATCATAAATAATTTAAATAGGAAATAGCCCAACATTCCTTTTCCCATGCCAGGTGAGATGCAAATGAGAATTAAGAAGAAACAAGAGAAAACAGTCATCTCACAAGATAACCAAACAGGCAAGCATTTTCAATTGCTTCTTACTGTGATATCTGATGACAGTTTAATCACATCCCTCGCCAAACTATCACTTTTAGCCCATACAAGGCAGTTTCCACAGTCCGTCCTTTCCACCTGAAACGATGTATTTCAGACTTGAGATTACCTTACTGGGCAAATAGAAAGATAATTAAAAGTATATTGTCAAATTTCTAAGGGGTGTTGTCTATTTCAATTGGATTCACGTATTTGTGATGCTTGCAGACTACTACATGATTTCAAGGGGTGCGGAAAACGGATTTTGATCAACTTTTAAGCTCTAACATATTAACATGAGAGTTCAAGTCTATGCTATAACCTACGCTTCATCAATTTAGTAATATCAGTATCTTCTTTTCTTTCTCATGAGGAGTTGCGTGTGAGGAAGAAAAGAAGATTTAACCAACCACATCAATATACTATGTTGGCAGCGAAAGAGGAATTGGGCCATGGGCCTAAAAACCCTAACCCTAATTAGCGTTGATTTGAAATTTAAATCTATGATGTAATCTAGTATCTAGGGATATTATTCTGATTTCATCTTTATTATTTGAATCTGTATTTCCTAGGATCTAGGTCAATCACTAGGATTTCGGCTTATCACTCTCATCTATTAGGGTTTCTGTACTCTATTTATAACCAGCACCTCATTTGAATAAAAGTGAAGTTCAGAATCACTAGAGTTCTTCATACTACATACATCATCCTATAAAGATTGATAGCAAGAAAACACATGACTAGCAGAAAATCCAATAAGACAAGCAGATAATTTTTAAAATTCTTGTAGTCAAAACAAATTGGAAAGGAAATTAAATTTCAAATGAATAAGAGATCAAAAGTCAACACTCAAACTCTGTCTTTTCATGGGAATCCCCATCATGTCAACTATACATACTTTTGACAGGCCACCAACTCATTGACAAACTTAGGACCAGATAGCAAAATGATAGGCCAAACAACAACTAGAAAATTACAAATTATGAAATATGGATGCCTAGGGTCTAGGAAAGGAGCATTACATACTTACAGCAGAAAGAATGTCTCTGGCAAGCCCATTTTCGTACAATGGTGGTCCAACCTTCGCATCTAGGATTATCTGCCTTACTGAATTAGCAATCGACTAAGACAATAAAATAATAGTAAGAGACTAGCCTAAAAGTATTATAGGAAAAATAAAATGTAAAACAAGAAAAGGCAATGAATAACTATAGCAATTGACCACAATTCAAAGAGGTAAGCAAAACAAAGGGAGGCTGAGCAGGAATATTCAATTTTTTCAATCCTGTAATAATACCTTCAGTGCCTCTTCAATGGTAGCTATACCTTCATCGTTCAACTTGTCCACAGATTGATTCAAAGCACTAAGCTCCCTTATCTGCAGAAACAAGCTGAACAGAATCTTAGTCGATGTTACTCTTAGCAAACCTACAAACAATTTCTTATTAAGAGAAAAAGCAAAGAACTTCAGAATGTAATATCAATTAATAGAGACTTTGGCATAAAATGACCTAGTACAAGATTCATGAAAAATGAAGGCCCATTGGCTACAAGAGATGATGCAATAGTGTCTTTACATCATACCACTAGATCCTGGCCAATTAAACTACTAAGCCAAAAGGTGACAAAATCAGTAATTTCAGCATTCATTTTATTTTGTAGACAATGGTTGATCAAACTAACAGATTCAAATTAAACGATTATTTTAGGTGATTAATATCTTGCTATAGAATTTTCATATACTAAGGGCCCACTTGGTTCAATTCCTTGGTCCTTAGATATGGTTATGCAATGCATTACAATGAAATGCAATGCAATCTTTATTACCATTAATGTGTTTGGTAGCTTATTAAGAAGATCAGTCAAAAAATTATCTTTTTAAATTTAACCAGATAAAAATAATAATGAAAAGCCTATATTGCCCTCAATAAAAAAGCAAAGAAAAACTTAGCATATCGCCCAAGAGCCATCTTCAATCCCTCTTCCACACCGTTTTCAGCAACACTAGGGATCTTCCCAGTTGCTGGCTTCCCATTCTGTCGTGTGGTCAATATATTGGGAAGATTCATGTAATGACTTCCCTTTCTAATGCTGAAATAAGCCACATGGATCTTGTTTCCACTAAACGGTTTCTCCTCTGATGCGGCTTCAAGGATTGAGATTAGCCACCCTGAACCCGACCTTGGAGCATAAAGAGCTTTCATAGAGTAACTGGGTCAACATGGCATGTTCTGTATAGCTTTGCAAAAGGAGGAGGATTATTCTAAGGGTTCATCCTTGATTTTAATTTCTAAAGGTTCATCATCGATTTTAATGTGTCAATCTCTAATATCAATTACCATTCTGGTACGAAACCTGCGATAAACAGTTTAGGATTTTTGACACAGGTTGCGACTTCCATTTGAAAATTGCTGATGCAATCTCATCAGCGATTGCTTCAAACAAGTGGAAAAATAAGACCAAAAAAAAAAAAAAAGTAAAGGGGAACCCAAGTAATACAATGAATGGAAGGAAGGAGACAACGAATGGAGATGGAAATAGACAAAGGAGGGTTTGGAGAGAAAGGGATGCAAAGGAGAAATGTTGAGGGCAAATGATGTCTTTTCACGAGTTATTGAGGATAAAATGGACATTTTATGAGGAATTGCAGCCCTGTGATGATCATTCATAGGGTCCCCATTAGGAATAGATATTACCCCCCAAAAAAAAAAGGTGCAATTTTTATTACCAGTGCAATCTCCTTTACCAGCATTACGCCCAACCAAACGTGTCATTTATACCAATGCAATAAGGATTACCATTGCATATATGCAATAGAATTGAACGAAACGGGCTCTAAGTTAGTATGAGATGTCTATATCCTACATCAATTGTATGGATGCTCTATAGAGTATTTAAGTACATTGGTTCTCCAACCTTAAGAGGTGTAGCTCTCAAGAGAGAATTTCCTATCCTATTGGAGTACCCGCATGTTGGTATCTGATGGAAGCTTAACTGATGTATTATCATCAGCTATAAAATATTAAGGATAAAATTCTGCTTAAACCAGAAACCTCATTGGGAGATTGACAACGTTTAATGAAGGAAACACAGCTTAGCTGCCTACCACAATGAAAACCCAAAACAAGTGACAAGAGGTACAATGAAACCTCACAGGCAGATCTCACCCTCCCTTTAGCATTTGAGAGGCCAACACTTCCCTAACTATTTTGCCATCCCCACATCCACATCACTATATGTTCGTTACATTGCTCCCCCTTTTCTGCCTGCTCACTACTCTTGTTTGTCTTTTTCTTCCTACTATAAACTTGGCTGACATCTCAGGCCCACCAATTGGTACATTACGAGGTCCAGACCTATCAGCATCAAAGCTGGTAATCAATAATTCTAAAAAGAGCTACATACCAAGGATTCGGATGGAACACAACCCTAGATAGTATTATCCAATAGTTAAAATCACATCCCCAAGAGTGTAGGTCTAATGGGAAGGGAATCTACAAAAGAGAAAGACAATCCCTGCTGCAATATCCCTGTGTATTCGAGAGACAGGCTCTATAAAGAAACTTCCCAAAATCATGCCTATCTCACATTCTCACAAGCCCACTCTCTTTCCTCCAACTATCATGTATAAAATGCCTTAATTACCCTTAGTATGTTTCCTAACATAAGCCAAACGGGGCTCTCTCACCCATCAGATTCTAACCAATGAGGAAGTTGAGTGAATTGTAGCGTGTATGGGAGCCAATTAATGAAAGCTAAGATAGTATGGGAGGCCTGAATTCCTGAATTCCACATTGGGAGCTCTCTGAGATATTTATGTGGGTTGATTCTTCTATATCAATAGCCAGATTTTAGGAGAGATTCCCCACCCTACCAGAGTGCTGATAAAAATTTCCCTTTTTATTTCAAACACAATTGTTACAATTTATAGGAGAACGTAGGCCACAAAAGGTCCAAACAATCACCATAAAAAAGAAACAAACATGAAGGTAAATAAAAACAAAGACTCATCTAGTATGAAACTTTTTTTTTTTTTTTTGTGGAGGGGGGGAATATAAAAGATCAGCCCATCAGTGACCCACAACAATCCTTACGGGACACCTCTCATCGGTTGTTAATAAACAAAATTAGCTAGTCTAACCTGATTTGCACTTAAGTGCCCAACCTTAGATGTAGTGTTTCTTGACATCCGCTGCAAATCCCTGACTGCATCAAGCAAGAATAAATATCTCTCTAGCCATAAAGCTAACTTTAGAGGCAATGACATGAAGCTGATAAGCCCATTAATATTTAGCAGATCCCAAAATGAACTAATAAGAATAATATCAGAGAAGTGCAAAATTATAATTTTCATACAGTTGACAAAAAATATAGTAGTCCATAAATTTGTATTTAATAGACGTGATGTCGATAACAGTGATATAGCATTTCAAATCTGGGACTCCAAACCTCAAATAAATCCAGTGAAATGCATCAGAAAATATTCAGTGAGATTTTTTATTTTTTATTTTTTTTTGGCCTACGCTGAGAAGGATCTATAACTAGTTTTGGCAATTTAAGGATTGTTGTGACTAATTCCTATAAGAAACTTATAAGCCAAAGTACCTATCATGGAGAGCAAACAAAACTCCATCAGAAGAACGAGATACATCAATCTCAATGCAGTCCACTTGAGAACGGAGAGCAGAGACATATGCAGCTATCTGTAAGAATAATCAGATACAACAAAGGAAGAACTATATCATATACAAAAACTCTACCATACAGATATGTTTTCAAACAAATAATTCTTTATAATAAAATGTGACAAATCCATATCAAATCAAAATTGAAGAAGTTAACCAAATAATCACCAGCCATTACAAAAATTTAAGGGATAAAAATAAATAAGTACATTACTTCAACATCACTCCCACTCTTAAATTAACTCTAACATGTGTATTAAAAAAAAAAAAAAATCCCTCTTGTCCCTTATATGAGATGCTTTCGACACTTTTCACATAGATTAAAAAGAGTTGTTAAATTGGTTTATCTGTCCAAAGATATCCAAGCATTCCAATTACACCGTTATCAATTAAAGAGATACCTCCTCAAGTTACGAGAAAGCTATTTTAAGGGAAAAAAGGCAACTTCTTTTGATATTTTAACTTGGCAACTCAAAATTTGGACCAGGTTTTATATATTGAACTATAAGTCATTACTCATTACCATTTAGTCTAACATCTATCATTTCCCATTTTGCTCATAAAACTTCCTAAAAAATTAATTTTGCATTGACCTAGAGTTTGGCCTTCTGTGAAAACTAGATAAATCCTCACGATTAGAATGTTCAATGAAAAGCAGAACGATGAGATTGTACAAAGTTTAGGGCAGTGGAGACAAATGAAAGCTTTATTAGGAGAATCTAAAAGAAGTTGGTTAGAAAATGGGGATAAAAAATGGGTGATAGTAGACAGAAAGCGAAGGAGGCCTTAAGAAAGAATGGTGAACCCATTGTTAAAAAACAATTTGTAAAATGAATCACGCCACTTAAGTACAAGAATTACTTTTGGCTCTATAATTCAAGACTCCATCATAGAACTGTGCCTAACGAACCAACATCATTGATGGCTGAACTTTTCCATACTCATTGCAACCGCCGTATCACATCCCTTTTTTCTCTTAGTGTTTGGCTCAAGGAAGAAGAGGGATGGGAGAAATTTTATTGGAGGAGAGACGAGGAGAAGAGAGGGTAGAGATTTAAATATCACCTTGTTTGGCTTGATGAAAAGGAAGGGGAAGGAAGAGATTTTAATGTTACCTTGTTTGGTTTAGGAGGAAAGGGGAGGGAAAATATTTTTATATAGACAACTTTGTCCTTATTTTAATTAATTTTTTTGAATTTTATAAGTATTTAATACAATATAATTATAAATGATATTTATACAAAATAGTTGCTATATATATACACACAATAATATATATTCAATAATTATGATTATAATTATTATAATACTTATATATCTATATCCAAAATTAATAATTAGGAGCCAAGAAAATTAGAATTCATATTACTATAGCGGTGCAGATTCACTTATAAAAAAAAGTACAAATTCAAAAAATCATCAGAGGCTAAATCAATGTATTAACATTCGATTTAGGAAATCAATATTCTTGCCCCACAAATCTAGAGTACAAGAGTGGGAAAATTACACAGGTCCCAAGCAAGACATTTTATTATTTTAAGGTCCTTTAAAATCATTAAATATATCTAATGTCCCAAGGGACTTTATAGCAAAAAAATTGAAATTTTCAATTACCTTCTTGCCCTTTTGATTAAACCCTAAACCATATGTTGTCTTTGCGAAACACTCTACCCGCTATCACTCTCTGCTCCACGCTTTGTCACTCTCTGCTCCACACTCTGTTGCTCTAAACTAGTTATATTAACAAATATTGCAGTATGTGTTAACAACTAATTAAAAAAAAAAAAAAACTAATGTCCACTTGCACCTTATACTTGTCATTGACAACTAAAAGAGTTATATTAACAACTATCACAGCACTTATTAACAAATAATATCCACTTATACCACACACTTGTCAGTGACAACTAAATGAGTTATATTAACAGCTATCACAGCATGTATTAACAAATAATGTCCACCTGCACTACACACTTGTCACTGACAACTAAAAGAGTTATATTAATAACTATCGTGGCATGTATTAACAACTAATATCCACCTATACCATACACTTGTCATTAACAATTAAACTAGTTATATTAACAACTATCACAGCACGCATTAACAACTAAACTAATCAGTGAGAGTAGCTTGGTAATTTCACAATTAGATTCTTTTACCCACAAATCCCTTGAGACTTCAGATTTAATTGGTGATTTCATGGGACCTCGTAGTAATAATTTCTCTTACCTGAGACTTGAATTTAATTTTCCCTACAAAATTTCATGTGGGACTTATTGTGGCTTTTCTGCTTTTTTTTTTTTTTCCGAAACAAGACTAGATGGATAATTTAGGAATATTAAACACTAGTATAGTAGTAATAACAATCCAAAATATTATTCCTTCCCTCCAAATCGCCCCAATTTTTACACTCTTTCTTGAGCTATTTTTAAAGCTCTTGAAGTGTTTTCACACGCTTCTTGCTTATCTTCGAGCCAAGTTTTATCACTGTCCTTTTGCATTTAATTCATGCTTTTTCAAAGTTTTTTTAATGACTTCTAACTGATTTTCATTTACCTTGGATCATGAGAAACTAGATATTATAAGAAACTATATTGATATTGTAGATAAATGAAGGGATCTGGGAAACCAAAGGAGTCGAAGAGCCTTGAAAAGCACCTTAGGGAGCTTAAAGTGAAGAAGGATGTAAGAATCCAAGTCAAGAAAAGAACTTGAAGGAATCACCTTCACTGTGTCCCATAGCCATGGCACAAGAGTTGTCTTGCCGCAACAAAGCCCTCGAGTTCTCAACAATGCTTCTCCATACCTCTTTGCTGTGGCAAAGAATCTGTTTCAAAACGCAGAGTTTCATTTATCTGACTTTAGGGGCTTCTAAATTAGGTTAAGGGCTCGAATTGAGGCAAGCAGCCACCATTCCTCATGCAGAATTAGTCTTACTCATTTCCTCTCAACTCTCCACCATTCCCAACCACAAATTCTTCATTTTTACCTCATTTCATCACCAATTTGCCATTTCTGAAACTGTTATTCTTCACCATTTCATCTCTACACCACCTTTCCACACCCATTTCATCTTTCATGGCTACCAAGAGGGCTAAAACCGATTGGAGCAAGATTGGAACTATGAGTAGCTGAAGTTGGTGCTCTTTGATGACGGGGATACAAGCTTGTGCTCATGGGCTATATTGGGGAGTTTCTTATTTCAATCTTTATAGTTATATGTGTTTGGACCTCTAGATTTAGGGTTGAATGTCATATTCACTACCTTGGATAACTGATAAGTTTTTCCTTGTGATTGATTTACTTGTATTTGAACTGAATGATGTAATGTGTTTCTGATTTATATATAGCTATATCTTTCTTAACCCTTGGCTTTTGATTGATTTGAAATGATTATTGTTAGTTGATTGATTGCCATTGACTCTTATGTGCTGATTGGTAACCAAGAGAGAGTATTGCATCATTCCCTTCATTTACACACTAAGTGGAAGTGGTTTTTCAATAGTGTTTTGAAAAGTGTTAATTCATTTTGATCAAAGTGATTTTTACTAATTCAAGCATTGGATCTAAATGATTATTTAGGGTTCTAATTAAGACTTAGTGGCTTTAAACTCCCAAATATTTTGAAAGAGCAAGGATAGCTCAATCCCCATTGCCAAAGACACTTTTATTAAAGCCCTTAATCCAAATAATTCCATTTCACTACTTTTATAACAAAAACCTCAAAAAACAAGTATTTCCTTTGCATTACTTCTTCACTTTGCTCAACATGATTTTCAACAACTAAATCCCAATTTTACAAGTTTTCTTAGACATTTACAGTGCGTTTGGTATGAAGGATTTAGAGAGGAGGGAAGGGAGAAGAAAGGATTTTAACCATTTTTCCTTCTTTGGCAACATAAAAATTTTAAGAAGGAAGGAAAAATGTTAAAAAAATTTCCCTCCCGAGAGGGTAATATTTTAGCTTGTATTGACTAATATGCCTCTACTATTTTCTAATAATTCCATGTTACCTTTCGGTGCCGAATTGTATGTAATTTGGTATACTTGTGGATTCAATCATGCCTATCCTCCTTAATTTATATGCTATCAAATATTTTTAAAAAAAAAAAGTTGTTATCAAATATATTTTAATTTCCAAACACAAATCAAGCACTCAAAACAATAAGTCATCTATGGTGTCTTTGAAAAAGTTATTTGACTACTCGTACCAATAGCACCGGGTAAAATGAAAGCTAGAAAAACATACTCAAATTAAACATCTTTACTTCATTAAACTAGATTTTCAATATAAATACAATTATAGTTATTGAATATATAGTAGCTATTAATTATGTATTATCATTATATTTATTTAATTTTGCTAATTATAAAAAGTTGATGTTATGTATTAAATGTTATTTATAATTATATTTTATTAATTACTCTATAAAGTTTGTAAAAATAACCTAAAAAATAATATAAACGCAAAGTTGTCTATACAAAAATGTTTTGCCTCCCCTCCCTTCCTAAACCAAATAAAGTAACATTAAAATTCCTCCCCTCCCCTCCCCTCATATTAATGCAAATAAGATAATATTAAAATCCCTCCTCTTCCTTTCATCTCTTTTCCCACCATTAAAATCCCTCCCCTCTAGTCCCCTCTATTAAGCCAAACACACCCTTAGCTATTAGGATTCGATTAAGGCTCCGTGAGTGAAATGACCCGAAGTTGTGCCACTATAGTGCAATCCTTAGTTAATTTATGATCTTGACTCCCAAGGCATTGGAATTCAGTCTAATCAGAAGAGGAGGGAAAATTTTCTCCCCTCCTAAAAATTTGTTCAATCCAAACAAGGGGAGGGGAGCAAAATCCCTCCCCTCCAAATCCCCCATACCAAGCATGGGAAACCCACCCATATGGTGCAGCTACAGTGTCAATTGATATATGCCTAAACAAGCATGGGAAACCCACCCAAGAAAACCATCACTCAAGGGAAAGAGCTTCATCAGCATACTCATCAAATCAAAACTTACAAATTTACACAAACATGTTTGAGAACTACAGAAAATATAAGCACAAATTAAAAGGAAGCATGTTGGGGCACCACAAACTTTGCAAGACAAGAAAGTTTTCTTTTTACCCATTTTTGCCATGGCAAGGCCGGTTGAGGAGATTTTACAAAGAAATAAGCAGAAGATTGAGCTCAGTCAACAAAATACAAACTCATGGCCAGAGAAATTCAACTTGATTGTTTCTTCTCATAGATAAAAGAATTAATATTATTGACGAAGAAAGGTTGCAAAGATTGGAGGCAGAGATGCAGAGAGTTAATATAGAAAAGACACTAAAGCAGCCAATTGTTAGGTTTAGGAAGGAAGAATGTAGGAATAGAGAGGGGAGAGGAAAAAGAGAGAGAGGGGAATACAAACTCTAGAATCAGAATCTGAAATTCTAGGGAGGGAGAGGCAATGATTTTCTCTGAATAATACTTCATTTACGTTGCAGTGGGCCTGCATAATAACCTTTTATGGTCTAATAAAATCATTTGCATAATAACCGAAAGATAACTATCCATAACTACCCATAACCGATAACAACTTAAGATAAGACAGCAAATAAATAACTGAAACAGAAAGATAACTACCCATAACCAACGACAACATTAAGATAAGACAGTAAATAACTAACCCATTTGGAATACACCCCTTAATCCTATGTTTCTTCCTAGAATAGACAAGAGGGCACTGATATCCATCACTAATACAAAAATGTTCTACTGAGCCAACTTATATCTCTATTAAGGAGACAACTTTTTTTTTTGGAAGGGGGGGGGGGACATGAACCAAATACCAATGAAAGGAAAAAGATCTCATTTTATACTAACCATACACTAAAAAGTAGCAGTGACACCATATTGCCAGAAAAATCAAGTCCTTCGTATGCACTTAGTGGTAGGGCAGTGTAGAAATACTTCAACTTCAAAGCAGCATATTAAACTTTATTTGGCAGTATCTTTAAAAATAAAAGATTTCATGGTGTAAACTTCCATGAAAATTAATTATGAAAAATGTAAAATTAATTGCTGTTTTAAGCTGTGTTTGTGCATTCTCAAGAAATTAATCTGGTCTAATATGCATGGTGGAAATATCTACAAGGTCCAGAGTATTTTCAAAATTTGTCGGGGCGGGAAGCTAACCAGGAAAAATCCAAACCTAGGGTGTTAAGAAGAGATATCTCTTCTTACCAATTGAGATAAACCTTGGGGTTTACAAATTATCTATGCAAAGATTATTTCCTGCAATAATTCTTCCATGTGAATTCCAGATGGATAAATGTTGTAGTCAAAATTTTCGTCGATTGCATTTCAATTGAGGCTTACGTATCAGGTCAAAACAATGTGATGGAGACCTAAGAAAGCACAGAGAAACACCACTAAAACAAATTTTTGTAGAGCGGAAGAACTATGACCCTTAAGTACCGTAGAAATTTCTGTTAGCTCCTCAATCAGGGCCTCATCATAATGATGTAGGAAATGAATCAATAAGATGAAAACAGAAAACATACTGTGTTAGGAAAAGCCTTAGATGAATCACCACCATGCGCACATACAAGAGGAGGATCCTTAAGCCAAGCACATTTCCTCAATTGCATCTGCATATTCAATCCAACAATTACATATAAATCATACGACCCTATCATAATAATCGTCGAACAGAAAAAGTGAACAACGGTTAAGAGTGTTCGCGAAGTTATCCTCTTAGAAATCCAAGTTTTATCTCAAATCATAAACAACGTAGATTTGCTTTGATGATAAATTCAAGGAAAATGAAGTGACTCTTTAAACCGGTTCTGGATGGTAATTGAAATTATCCTCTTAATTTATGATGCACTAATAATTGTAAATCGAAGGTACGCGATTGGGGATTTATATTTGGTTGTTTACGTCTGGGAATTAATAATTAATAATACCGTATTCTAGGATATTTGTGCTATCTATATATAATTGCTTATACAGAAAATATTATCTAATATAGGACTTCTAAAACTAGACGCGACGAAGATTATCACTTAAACATAGTGATCTAACAATTAAAGCCCAGATCTGGACATCATTTGAAGCGAAAAAGGACATAAATCTTCAATCCCACTCTGACGGAAAGTTTCCGCTATTCTGAGCCAAACATAAAATTGTGAATGCGCGCTATCGTTTTTGAATGTACACCGATTCACATCCATAGTTCATTTAGCTTCCAGACTACTTCTTTGCGCAGGAAACTAATTTGAATGTATAAATCCATAACAACTCAAAGAATAAGTCCGGTGGGGCGTGTTTAACAGAACGGAGATGGCAATGGGAGTACCAGATGAAGTCGTCTAAGACGGAAGTGGAAGAAAAGGGGAGGCAAAATAGCAAGCAACGCGAGACATATGATGATCGTATTGATGATCCTCCGGGAAGAAAATCTGAAGCGAAGCCGATTTCTGGGCCCTGGAGCACTGGCAGCGTTCGGGAATAGTTGTTGCCTCCTGCTAAATCTCAAAGCCATTGCCGCCCATGCCCGTTGGCCGTTGCTCGATCATACAATTTCTGTCCAGGCAAAGGGTTTACATAATTTTGTTTTTGGTCAGAACTCAGAAAAGAGTTTACATGGTGGTAATGTTAACGTAATGAATCGAAATTGGAGCAAAAAATAAAAATAAAAACTTGGAAAAGATGCCCAGTCAGTAATCAAAGTTCCAAAGACAAATTATTGATTAGAATAAAAATAGCCAAAGATACTAGGAAGAATAACATTTGAGACGTTCTAAATATATTCATTATCTTTTAAGAACTATGAAAAAGAAATATCGTAGTGTTTCACTGGAATTAAAATTTGAAAAAATAACAACAAAAAAACCTGAAAAATGTGATATCACCCAAATAGTTTCTGAATTAGCATAATCCCAGAAATTTGCATGGTCTAAAATAGAATTTTGAAATTCAAATAAAACTATACAAATGCTCCTATTTATAATTCCTACTCTGAAATTGGTAAAATAAAGTGAAAACTTGTTATTACTAGCTGAAATTTAAGAAATAAGAATTTTCCAAATATATGATTTTTTTTCTTATTTTCTTAAGTTTTTATGTTAAAATTGTGACTTGTTAATTTCTATTTTAAAAGAGGTAAAATGTATCCAAAAGTTGTTATTGTCGTTTGAAGTTTAGAAATTAAGATAATATCGATTTTTCAAGTCATACACATTTGTACTAGTTTTGACTACACTTGTCATTCACAAATTTTATATTTATATTGACTATATTTCATGGGTTATTAACAACTTTTGTTTAGCAAAGTCATTCACAATTTTTGTAACTGACTACATTTTATTAGATATTAACAATTTGTCCAAAAATATTCATTCCCTGCGGATGAACATTGGAATATTCCTTCCAACTACCAGAACATTCCTTTCGTAGGCAAAGGCAGCGGCGCCAACAGCTGCCGGCCAACTGGCCACTGAGATCTCCTATGAGAGGGTGAGAAACTTTTTTTAAAACAAGGGTATTTATGTATTTTTAATTGAATTTTAAATTTTCAATTTAGATTTCTATATTTTTTTTTAAATTAAGCATATTGGGAAAACCTATGAGAGTGCTTAGCAATTTTGAGATTTTGTATGTATCATTTTACAGTTTAAGTTGTTTTTTATTTCATATTCATTTGTATCTCTTTAGTATATAATTTCAATCATTTCTTTACTTGTCTTTTTAATATATTTGGTAGTTCAATTTGATATTTTCAAATTTCAATGCTTACTCTCAATATTTTTAATAATTAAAGAGCTAAATAATATAAAACTTCATGAATTTCATGCCATATGTAAGTAACTTCGCTCTTCTTATTTTTCGAAGCTTTACAATTAATCTCCATCCACTCCTAAATTTTTTTATAGATAACTCCTATATACTGCTAGTACTAGTTTTCTTCATTATTTATATACAATGACTAGATTTTTCTATACATAACTCAAAGTTTGAGAGTGTAATATGCATAAAAAAATTTAAAAGAGTATATAAAATTAATAGTTTGAAATTATATGCATAAACTTGAAAGTATATGGAGGGTTTATTATTAAATTTTAAGAGTTAATATAATTTTTGGTCCCTAAAATTTAAACTTATTTTAATTTTAGTTTCTTAAATTTCAAATCGTGGTTTTAGTTCCCAGAATTTAGTCTATTTTTAAACAATGTTAATACTTGAAGTATTGTAAACAATGTTAAAGTAATTATATTGACTTACTAGATGTCATCTAATTGGATCTTGCATGAATAATAGAACGATTAGATAGAAGAGGATGAGTTCTCAAAACGTGAACAACTCCTCAAATGAATAAAAAGAAAGAATAAAAACGGGTTGAACAACTGCATTGTAAGGATCTGTTCTCTTTTTTCTTCTCCCTATTATCTAAACAAAGGGGTGTTTGGATGAGGCAAAACCATGGTTTGGAGAATAGCTTCTGGAGAATAGATTCTAGAGAGAATAGATTTTGAAAGAATAGCTTTTCTGAAAAAGTGATTCTGATAAAGTGAGAGTGTTTGGATAGTTGTTGTCAGAAGTGCTTTTTCATATATAGAAATTACTAAAAAGGATATATGTATATATATTAATTACATATAAGTTATAGTTCATAATATATGTTAATTTGAAGTAAATAAATAATATTAATAAAAAAACTAATACGTATATATATGAATAAAATAAATAAATATGTTTTTTGCAAAGTAATTTAATATAATAATTAAATATGTATATATATTAATAAATAATATATATTAATGAAATAATTAAAATTAAAACGTATATATATGGACAAAATAATTAAATATGTTTTTCGTAAAATAATTTATTTTGCCAACAAAAAATATGATTATTTCTTATAGATTTTAAAGATGAAGAAATCCGATAATTTTTTTGACAAAATTAAAAAACCACACAAAAAAAATTTCATGTCAATTGTCTTCATAATAGAGGTTACAACGAAATATATTTGTTCAAATATTTTTTTTTCTAACAACACATTACATTATCTGAAAAGAAAAAAGGAAATAAACAGGACATAACTATTCTCGTATAATTAATTTGTTTTTTTTAAAACAATACTCCTTACTAAAATCAAACACAAATATTTCTAAATTTTTTTTTTTGGGCATTCAATGATCAGTATTACATTTTCACTCCTAGCTATAAAATAGCTGAAGCATTTATGAAATTTTTAGGATATGTCCTTCACTGAAATTGAAATTTTTTGTATATGCGAAAAAGGAGATTCACACATATTCAATGACTTTCATTAAGAGAAATTTTAGAATGTCAGAGATAATTTTTAAAAATATATAAAATCAAAAAACTAATTTTAACCACCTTTGCTAATATGTGTTTCAATTAAAATCATCTTTTAAATAGGGCTGAGATGTAGTTAAATTGATATATTTAACTAATGAAAGCTAAAAAAAAAAGGAAACATTATTAAAAAGGAAAGTGATTTCAATATATATTTAACTGATCACTTAGAATGGATAGGTGGCTTTAGCAAATTTGCAATTGCAACAAGGATTGTGCACTAAAGGATGAAAACATAAGCATATTTTTTCACGTCACAATCTTACTGCACCGTATATGGTCACTTAGCTTGGAAAATCTCAGTTAAATTTTGTTTATCTATTTTGATTTTAGTCTGGCTTCTGATACATATGACCTGATGTATGCTTTAAAGGTTTTTCTAATTGTGTTTCGAATCGCAAATAAATGGACGGGCACCGACCACAGAGTAAACATTCACATCTTGAAGGTATATATTCTGTTTCTCCTGATCATCCAGCATATAAAACCGAAATTGCTTTGTGGAACTATGAGACACCGAAATTATTAGAAACATTTTCCTTTTCATAGCAAATAATTAAAGGGATATCTTTGCAAAATCAAACCAACTCAATCGGATGTGGGGAATCCTCAGGGGTCAGGCCGAAAGGAAAGAAAAACAGAAAGAAAATTATCATTTTTACTTCAGGCTTAACTGAAACTCAACATATTGTTTCTGGTTTGTCAATAACATCTGATCGGTGTCAAGCAAGCAACCAACAAAATCAGCCACTATAAGTGAACATAGCATAGGCAACCGGTGAAACCAACATCTGTCTCGGAGAAAAAAAGCGACGCTGGACGGAACCTCTGTTTCAGGAAAAAAACATGACGCTTGACAGAATTTCATAATGCACCAGATCTCCAGCCACAATGACCGACGAAAGAAGACAGCTTACCTGAAACGTTGGATCTGACCGACAGAAGAAGACACGGCGACCAGAGCTTCAGAAGGGGCGATAGTGGAAGAATGATATGTGCTTGTGTTCTTGGCTGAGTGATGGAACCGAACACAGTGACTTCAGATGAACTGACCAGCGACGATACCAGAAATGGAAGGCTTGGATCAGGCAACCCAATACGCGATCTTCTTCTCGGAGGCCGAGAAACACCTCGTCGGCACTGAAATTCCTCAGCGGTTCACGATCTCACAGATGGGATGAAGAGGCGACAGCACAGCACGAATGGGACAAAAGGCGACGGCACAGGAGAACCGATTTCTTCAGCAGGGGCGACGGCACAGGAGAAGGGAAATCTTCAGAGCAGTGGGAGAAGGGGCGACGGAATGGGAGAGAAGGTTCTTCTGAAGGGGCGACGGAAGGGGAGAACTTCAGATGGGAGAAGAGAAATGGGAGCCTTCGAATGGGAGAGGAGGCAATTTCACCATTGGAAGCTACTGACAGGAGTAATAATTACTCCAACGAATATTTTTACTCCTCAGAAGCAGGTCGCCTGATGCTTCCAAAGAAACCAAGGTTTCCATACTGAAAACCATGGTTTTCCTGAAAACCATGGTTTTCAGAAAACAAGGGGTGTTTGGCAAATTTTTTGCCAAACCATGGTTTGGCAAAACACCCAAACACCCCCTAAGTGTCATCTAATAAATCCACATCATCACTTTAACACCGATTGCAATACTTCAACATATTTTAATATTGTTACATTTTTAGGGACTAACATTTGAAGACAGATTAAATTTCAGAGACTAAAATGATGAGTTTAAAATTTAAGGGGCTAAAATCAAAATAGACTCAAATTTCATGAACCAATATATATAAGGGAAAATCTCTTAAGAAGACACTTAAGTAACTCAAATTCTTATTTGGGCCATTAAATTTGCCAAATTCCTAATATATCACTTGACTAAAAAAAGGATTTTAAAATGTTATAAAATGACTTTAATGCCCCTTTCATTAAAAACCAAAAGAAAATTTAAATTAACATGTTTTATTTCGCAGTTAACACATTTTAATTCCAAATTAATAACTTTATATCTCCATAACACATTTGTGTAAGTCTTTAACAAATAAAACTTGATGATAATACAATCTTAATAAGTTCAATTATGAAATTAACAATTTTTAGTTTCATATTAACAAGTTTAAGCCTCCAAAACTTAGTTGCAATAAGTCTATAAATCAAACTTGATCACAATACAACCCTAAAAATTAACATGTTCCATTTCACAATTGACACATTTTGCAGCATTCTAAGTTTTTATTTTAAGATCTAAGTAATATTAAAGGAAAAATTATTTCATGATAAATGAAATTTATCATATTATTAATTGGATAAAACAAATTTATTCAAATGTAATTTGTAAAAGTAAGAGGAATAATAAAATAAAAAGAGAAGGGAAAAGAAATTTTTTAAATGAATGAAATGGCATAATATAACATATTGTAATGTAATATTTTTTATAAAAAAAAAAGAATATGCAAATTGGACCTTGGGCCCATTAGGTTAGTTTACCCTAATATATATACACCCCCTCATACCCCACCACCTTCTCCTTTTTTTTCTTTCAGCAGCAAGCAGAGAGAGCAATGCTTTCTTTTCTTTCTTTGCTCTTAAGGAAAACTTTGCAAATCTTTTTACAAGTAAAACTATTTCTTTTCACAAAACCTCCTTTATAAAAATTGTTCTACTTATTTAGATCTATCTAATGATAGTAATATATTGATGTTTAGAGTAAATTTTTGAAATCAGGATTTGGAGTAATTATTGAGTTTTAAAAAAACATGACCATAGGATTATAGAGTTAGATTAGTAGATAATTTCTATTGGTTTGCTTTTGTTCATTTATTGGTCTAAGATTTTAAAATAATTATTTTAGTTGAAAGGCTTGCTATTTGTAAAAAAATATGATACTTGTACTATGAGATCTTAGATTAAATATTTATGTACATATATTTGAAGTGTTATTGAACTTATGCTGGCTTATTTTTTAGATATAAAGTATCAACAAGATTTTAGGATTTTAAAAATATAATAATTTCATACTTGAAAATTTTGGAAAGTTTTATGCAAGTAAATAACTTGAAGGATTAAAAAGGAGCATTTTGGGTTTTTTTTTTTTTGAAAATTATAATGTACTAGTAGAAAGACTTAATTATGGGTTATGAGAGATATGAGACTTCTCTTAGAATTAGAAATTTTAACTAAGATATACAAATATAATGATAAATTATATGTAATAAAGTTATTTAATTTGTATATGTTAAATTGTATCTATATTATTTTGTAGATTTATCTTGTACTTCAAAGTGTGTGAAACTTGTGCTTTTGTTCTTTAAACTTGTAAGAGTAAGCTAAGAGTTGAGGTAACCGGAGTTAATTTATTTTATATACATGATGTGGATTATAAGATTTTCTTAACCTAAGTGATGTGGATTATAAGGTTTTCTTAACCTTCTTTACCTAACTAAATTATGAAACCTGCGTTTATGATTAAAATATGTATTTTCATCTATGAACTTAGTAATGTAGGATGTACGTTAACTCAATACTATTAACTTGTATTGCTCTGATGTTTGTAACATGTTATAAAACGAAGTTGATTTTATGTTGTCAAATGGAAGATTTATGTTGTTTGTTATTTATTAAGATTATTATATTGTGATTATACATTGGGGTCATAAATAGAGATTGGGATTTGTTATGTGAAGATAACTATTCATGAAGCTTGCGCGGCATTGCCAGCACTATCAATCATAGTGTTTAGCCCTATTATTAGACTCTTGTAGTTCTTTTTTTTTCCTAGCCCGTAATTGAGAATGAACTCCTGAATAGACACTTCTCTCATCATAATCCATCTTGGATGGTGTAGGTGTGGAAGGGTGCCTATTGACTTAATGTGAGTGATATGTCCTTTGGTCGGGTTACTCAGCACGGAAATTTAGGGCCTTTGTCATGGAGTAATAAGGAGAAACATGGAGAATGGGATGGGCATTTATATTGTTGTGGTTTACTCCATCTTTAGTTATACATTCTATCTTTTAAATATTTATTATGGTACAACTTCACCGACTTACTATCCTGTTTGTATATGTTGTAAATTGATCACTAGTTACTGGGACTTAATATCTCACCCCGTTGTTATTCATTGATTTTCACGAGAGCCATCTATTTTGGCTCGACATAAAAGGAAGCAGCTAAAGGCATAGGTACACATAGCCCAGTAAGCCTCTTGTGGCTTTAATTATATTGTTGTATATTAGCACATAAGACTTATATTTTGTGTTGACTCATGTTTACTTTTGTTTGACTATTGGATGAATATATCTATGAAAGTGCTGTTTGAAGGGCCGGAAGCCATAGGTTTCTGTTACATGTGACTTTTTGGCGGATCACACTTGGTTATTTTGGAAACTCATAAGTTGATGACGATTTTAATTATGTTGTGATATTAGGATTAGACATTTGTATGACTTGTGGGCTGGGCTAATCCTTGTATTTTCTATACCCTAAGTCTTATTGTGATGGATGCTTATGAAGGCTTGGGGATAGTTATTGTGCTCTCGGTTCTAATTATAATCGTTGTTGGACTTAGTGGGTGTTCTTGAGTGTCCTTACTCGCATGTGATATTTTTAAATGAGTGAAACTCTACAATCTTGGTAGCATTTTAATACTCTACTCCTATTCTTTTCTACCATGGTTAACTTACTAAGACTATTTTATAAATTTTTGTAACAAGGAAAGATCTTTTTCACATTTCAATTCTAAAACACACTTGCAATAAGTCATTTTAAATAAAAATTGATCATAATATAACCTTGAAAATTAACGTGTTTTATTTCATAATTAAACCTGTTTCAATTTTAAATTATAATTTTTTGTCTTCACAACACATTTGTAATAAGTTTTTTAATATACAACCTTGAAAAATAACATGTTTAATTTTGTAGTTAATACAATTTAATTCTAAATTAATAATTTTTTGTCAGAATTGAACTATCAAGATTAAATGAGGAAGATTTAACACAAAAACTAACTCGTAGTCCCTCCTTGATCGATTTTCCAACTTTGTAATAGTAGAAGTTATGTTTTCCTCATTCAGATTTCTTACGCAGCACAAGAATGATAAAAAAAATCCCAATCTCTGTAAGTTTCTAATAAAAGGAGCATTAAAGTCTTTTTATAAAATTTAAAAATCCCTTTTTGAGCCCTTATTAGGACTTTAACAAATTTAGTGACCCAAATAAGGATTTAGATTATTTAAGTATCTTTTTAAAGAATTTTCCCTATATAAAACAATAAATAAATGTATAAAATATATTTATTATCGTGCCTGGATCCTGGTCATCCCATAAAAGGAAAATAAAGAGAAGTCACCACCAAAATTTAAAAAAAATTAATTTTGAGAACCTAAAAAAGTGTGATCTACGAAAACTGAATAGAGTTCGGGAGTCGATTGTGTATAGGGAAGGTATTAGGCACCCCACAACACCCGTTCAAGAGAACGGTTACTTTAAGTCAACTACTCAAAATTAATATGACCTTTTTAATTATATTTTAATTACCCTAAAAAACTATAGAAACAAAGAAAAAATTTTTATTTGCAAAAAAAATGAAAATTTTTTTTTAATGTTGGACTTGACTTAGGATAAAAACCTAGAGTCTACGTACCCTTTAGAGGGATCAAAACCTACATAGTTCGGGAGTAAAAATGCGTGTCACTTGGTTGGTATTTTTTATAAAAGGTTTATTCAATTAAAAAAGGTGTTTTTGGTGGATTTGTATTTTTTAATATATGAAAACAAACTTTTTTTATTTTAAAAGTATTTTTTGAAGGAAATTTTGGATTATCTTCCTTGCGGAAGTTCCCATAACCTCATGCGGAAGAATAATCATTCGAGCCTGCAGAGGTTCTAAAAACCTCACACGACTCTAAAAAAATATTTTGAGATTACTTGTACATATTAAAAAAAATTTCTATTCTATTATTTATTTATAAAGGTGGTGCCAAACTTATTTTCTTTCCTTTTATTTCAAAAGAAAAATTTGCATAACCACATTGGTATTCTTATGGAGGCTCCCATAGTCTCACACTGTTTACCAATGAATCTAGATACCTGCGGAGGTTCTAAAAACCTCACACAGTAAAGATTTAAAAAAAAGGGCACTTTTGAAAAAAAAAAAGAAAAAGAAAGAACACCCAAAAAAATAAGTCAACATGAAACTCAAATTAAGCATAATAGATGGGAATGAAAAATCATACTTGATGTTCCACTTGTCAATTGGCTATATAAAAAAAACCATATACACATATTGGTAAAAAGATATGAACCAAAAATAGAGTAAATACAAATAAATAAAAAAAAGAAGGAAGTGGATATTGAAATGAGTACATGTGAGGATAAATAGATAAAAGCATATTTCGAATAAATGTGAGGATTAATTAAAATCATGTTAGATCCAACCCTCTAGCCATCACTGCTCCACCTTATAAATGTGATAACAATCACAAGAGCATAGGCTTTCTCTAGGTAGAAGAAAGAAAAAGATGAAAAAAAGGATTTTTTTTTCTTGTTAAGCCTTCTCTCTCTTTCCTCAAAACAACTTATCGTAGTGAAATAAGATGATAAAAGAACTCCCTACCTTGCCGCCTTTCTTCACAGGGAAATTCTAACTGAGTTCGTCTAACCCTTACCCTCCTATTTGTAGGTTTCACTTAGGTTTTTTTCCCATTTTCTCCAATTTTTATTTTTTAAATTTCTTAATTATGACTCATAATGTGACTTCCTATTTAAGTACCAAATCATCATCAAATTGTGATTTTTTATTTTAATTTTTTTTTATTTTTCTTAATTATGGCTCATAATGTAACTTCCTATTTGAGCATCAAATCATTATCAAATTATGATTTTTTATTTTAATTTTCCTTTTTTATTTTTTTTTACTATCATAACTCTAAAACATGTTTCTAAATTGGGGAGCTAAACATCTTAAATGAGAAATCTTTATTTTTATTTTCTGATTTTTTATTTCTCTCCTTAATGTGTTCACCTCACATTTCCTAAGTTGGTTTTTAATTCTTATTTTTTATTTTATTGTCATTTATTGTAAGAGTGATATTTTTCTTTTTTGATTTGTCATACGGGGAACTTCTCAAACTTAGCCTTCAAGAAAGAATCAAGGAAGATATTAATGTTAGTGGCAGTCTCACCCAAGAGGGAGTGAATTGGGTGAGTTATAAAAAAATAATTAAAAAACGAAAACAGAGAGTGTAAGTTTAGGAAGATTTCACCGTAGAGAGAAAGACACAGGGTTTATACTGGTTCGGTCTTAACCACTTGACCTACGTCCAGTCCTTAGAACACCTCTAAGTATTTCACTATCTTCTAAGATTGATCGGGCTCTTGGCGCCTCAGTACAGTAATTGATTCACTCAATCACTCCCTCTTACTTCTCGTAAGGTTACAAACCCACTCAAGAGTCCACACTCTTGAGTATCACACAAATGTAATTAATGATGAGTGAGTAATCTCTCTTACAGAGTGTATAGATGATAAACATTGACGCTCAGTAAATTGAAAGAACATAGTATTGAATGCAACAGTAAATGATCACAGATGGTAGCTCGGGTATTCAATCCCTTCATTAATGCTTCTTTGCGCCTTTTATAGTTGAGGTCGTTAAATAGCCGTTAGACGGAAGAGCTTCTAGCCGTTGTGACTCTGTTTGAGTGTTTTCCTAATTGCAATGGTTTCGCCATTAATGCTTCTGAGCTTCTGACAAAGTAGGTTACAGGCTACGTAATCATCCATTGAAGAGCCATTGGGATTTTCCTTTGTAATCTGCAACAAGACTTTTACTCAATAGGTTGATCTTTGCACTGTAAACCTTAAAGCAAAACTGAATAGGTGATAATATGATTATTCATTATTTTCAGGTGGAATCAAATGTTTGTTGAATATGCAGAATAATAATCTGAACAAATTTGATCGAAGCACTGATCAATAAATATAAAAAAAATAAAAATTAGTTTTCAAAAATACTCTTATTTATAAAATAAAAAGGAGAGCAAGAATAATTAATGTTGTAATACTAACTAATAAATAATAGAGACAAAAAAATAAGAAATAATAATAATAATTGTAGTAAAACTATTAGTATCTCTTATAAAATATAAACAAATTATCTCAATAAAAATTCTCTCAAGACTGAAGCAAGATAATTGGAGACAGACAATTCTATCCTAAAATCGTTATATCCCAACACTCCACATGTTTTAAGCCTTTAACACTTTTGGTCCTCATTTTTGTCAATTAATATCTTGTGCGTTGGTCATAAAAAGCTCTTCTTCAAAAGTTAGACGCTCCCCAATAGATATAGATTAGAAATAGTGTTATATGGGAAAAAGCTCGAATTATATGACTTTTTTTTAACCCTCTTTTATTTTATCTTTTATTTTTCTTTAACTTTACTATTTGCACTTAATATATATGACTGCAAATTATCCATATTCCTATTCTACGTGTGGCTAGACAATCCATCCCATAATGGGAGAAAAAACAAAGGAAGGGGAAAAAAAGAAAATAATAAGAAAAGAAAAGGGTAATCCATCCTATGATTGCATGAGAATATTATGTTTAACATGATAAACCAAAATAAACAATAGATGTACAATAATTTAACAGTACAACCAATCCATTCTTCTTTTCTTAATGTAGAATTCGGGTTTAGGGCTATCGTCCTCAACCATAATCCTACAGAAGACTCCATATTTTAGTATTTGATGTATTTTTGGATGTTGCTCAGGAATCATCATTGCAGCTTAAGATGACCAATTAATTTTCTCAAAAGGAATGGGATAATGGCATTTATGATAAGTGAAGCTAGGTAGATAATTTTTTTCATTACTAGCATTATTTGATGTGTTTGTAGTAGTATAGTATCCAAACACATCCATTATCTATCTTAACCTTACAATGTGAGTTAGCCTCAAGTAGTTTCAATCTATTCTACTTCATTATGATATATAGATTAGTGTGGTTAGATAGAATTGTGTTTTGGTTCATATATTTAATTTATAAAATTTAAGGGTTGGCTTAGGACCCGAATTGAGAATGTAATTTGTTGTCCTTACTACTTAGCACACGTTTGCATTGCAGTTTAGAGAAGGAAACGCGTTGGAATGTGTGAAACGCTGATTTGAAGGAGCCCAACCAATTTTTAGCAGAGACGTCCAGTGCAGCAAAACGTTGACGAGCTACTTCTGAGCATTGAAAAAGTTCGATTATTGTTAAATGAGCATTTAATGTTCATTCAATATATTACCTACCGTATTTGCCCTCCTCCCTCTCCTCACTCACTTTGCTCTTTTCTATCCTTTTTTAGTCATTTTACATTAAACTTATTTTTTTATTAATTATCCAAACATGTTTCAATTTTTTAAAGTGACTTTTTATAAATATCAATCCAAACAAAAATCACATTATACAAACTAACTTTTACTTCAATTCATATTTGTAAAAGTTAGATGAAGTAAAAGTCAATTTTGCTACCGCTAATCCAAATACGCCCTTAATAATCTTGCACCTTCATGTCCTGCTTATGTACTGGGTCACTAAAGTCAAACTCTAATTCATTGTAATACTGGATCCATGATTAAAGCTACACACACACATATATGCCAGGAAGAAAATTTCCTCATAAAACACAATCACCACACCAACTCTCATGATACAATCCCTCGCTGTCACATCCAGTATTATGGTATTTAGGGATAAGGAATATTTCTAAATAATCAAGGGCCAAAAGTGATAAAGAGAAATAGAAGAATTTTTTATGGAATTATTTAATGGTGATTTTCCAAGTTAATTATAAAAGTTTGACTAATTAAAGAAAATTGGTCAATAAGTAACAATAGAAAAATATTTCCAAGCCTAAGAAATTGAGAAAAATTAAGGATAATATTCCTTGAGAATTATATGATGATGAATAATTAGTTTTATGACCAAATTGCCCTTCGAGAAATTTCAAAAGAATTTAAAAGCGATTTAAACTAAATTGAAACTTCTTGTTTGGAAAATTCTAAATAAATAATTTTAAGGTAAGAAAAATTTCAACAAAAAAAAATCTTATGATGCCCTAAGGAATTATAAGAGATTATGAATTAAAAGGAATCCCTCAAATATTTAAGATATTCCATAATTTCCATGACAAGTAGAGAAGTCTCAATAAAAAAGAAAAATAGTTTTTCTTTTTATCTAATTAATGAGAATTTGAGATTGAGATAAAAAGGATTTTGGGAAGAGAAAAATGAGGAGAATAAATTATGGATTTGACAGAAAATAATTACAGAGACTAGAATATTGTAATTATAAAAAATAAATTAAACCCGGAGTAAAAATGCACCGATAAAGTGAAGACTATAATCTTTCACTTTACTTGGTCTACAAGTTGCCACTTGTCAAGCCTCTAATAAATAGTAACTAAACTTTCCAAGTGTTAAGCGTTAAGTGAAGAAGATTTTAACTTTTGAAAATTAATTTCATTTGAATTAAGTTAATTAAGAGAGACGTTACAAGAAGGAATAGGGAAATGACACTTGGCAAATCATTAATGTTGATTGTTGGGATATTTTGAGCCATTAAAGAAGAACTTCTTCCCCCTAAATTCAGATTGCATTTCGGCCTAGAGGGAAAAGAGAGAGAAAGCAAGAGTGATCTTGTGAAGAGATCAAGGAAAAGTGTAACGTACAAAAAAAAATAATAAAAGAAAATATAATATTTAATTAAAATAATATTTTATTAGTAAAAAAAAAAAAAACCAACCCCCTTCCACGGAGAGTTGAAAATTGGGGGGTGGGGGCAATTAATGAAGAAGGAAAAAGAAGGGGGGAGGGACGACTGCAGGAGAAGTAGGATGAGGTATAGGCAGAAGAAAATCAAGGAAGGAAATTAAATGCGAGGATTTTAAATACCTGCAACCTTTGTCTTCCCTTCATTACTTGCGAGAAGTAGAGAAAGAGAGAGCGAGAGGTAGAGAGGAAGAGAGAGCGAGTGAGCTGAGTTGCAGAGGATGTCAGTTTTGGAGATCATTCAGGTACACAAAACTACTTCTTTTTGTAAAATTTTCTTTATGAATATTTTCTATATATTTAGAGTTTTATATTATTAGTATCATTATAATGTTTGGAGAAAATTTTACCGTTTGAGCATAGAGTAAATATAGAGTTTTGACAATATTTGACCGTAGAAATTTAAAGATATATTATTAAAAAATTTTAATCGGTTTATATTTGTTTATTGATGGTTTTGGGAATTTTAAATGAAGATTTTAATTGAAAAAGTTGTTATTCAAGACTTCTAGAATGTTTTTACCGATTAAATTTAAGTTAAATAATTTATTTGAGTTATTTAATATATTATTAATATTTTAATCGGTTAGAATATCGAGTATGTCAAAGATATATTGTTGAAATAATTTTTGGAAGTATAAAGAATTGTTAATTGAGAATTTTATAAAAATTAAAATTTATTTATACTTCAAAGGAATTCCTTAGCTCAGGAAAAATTTTAAATGGGACTATAATAAATAGTTGAGATTTTAATATAAAATATTTATATTGTAAGAAATATATATTTATTTAAGTTATTAAATTTAAATAGTCTTATATGTAAATTATATTTTCAAAATATTATATTTATTATAAATAGAAAAATTTGGGAGAGTTAATATATTTATGTAATTTTGGTTTAGAGGGTAGTCTTAGAATTTTAAAGTAGTTTTGGAGTAGTTCTGAGTTTATATTAATAAATATTTATGTGCAATTTTGTAGACTCTTAAGAATTTTAGAGTAATCTTTGTGTGAATATTTGTAAGCTAAAGAGTACCAGGTAACTCTGAAAATTCTTTCTTGTACATGTGAATTGTGCATGATTATATTGTGGATCTACTAATTATTATATTACTGAAATATAATATTATGATTTTTTGTAAAATAAATGTTTTGGTATGTTACCTGATTTTATTAAGATTTGTTGCGAGTAATTATGATCAATATTTAAATATATTAACAGCTATGAAATTATCATGAGTTACTGTTAAATGGTGTATGAATTTTATTACTATCTTATTTTTAATAATATATTTAAGTGATGTACTGTTATTTGCATATGACATGCATTGTTGGGTTAAGAATAGAAAGAGATTGCATGGATATAAATTACCACGTGGTATGCCATCACTCGATACACAGTGGATGGCACTTGTCAAGGCCTCTTCTTCCATGTTTTTCTTTGGCCGGGAATTCATTAGAGCTGTGGGACATGTGACACCTCCCTATTCACAAAGGAGGGGAGTCATAGTCTGAGTTTGAGCTCTATATTTTTGGCCGGATATATCTCTAGTATTGGTAAGCTTGGAATAATTCAGTGGGATTAGTTCCTATCGGACTATGTGTTAGTCTATGGCTCCAGTCAGCGATATAAGGGTGGACGGTGATATAAGGGAGGCAGTATATTGCATTATTTTTGGATATATTAGAAAAATGATATTGGTATATTTTGGAACAAAAATGAAATTGAATTGAATGTATCAAATCTGTGATTTTTAATATATTTATATACACACATATAAACAGATTTTTGGTTTATCATATATGATTTGCTTGTATAGGTTAGAATTTCAGTAGTTACTGAGATGTTTGATCTCACCCCCCTATATTAACAATTTTCAGGTGAAGGATCTAGTAGGAATCAAGGGAAGGCACTAATAAAGTGAGTCGTGAAGGCTTTTGTGCTCATCAAGCACATGCTATGTTATATTTACATTTGTCATGACTATAAGACTTTAATAGCTTTTTGTTGTTATCTCAGATATTTTAAACTTATGACTTATTTGAAGTGTTAGAAATACATGACTTTTAAATGAAATATTTATCGTGTATATGGATATGATTATGTGAGGTGTTACATTTTTTGTATCAGAGCTACAACGTTCCATGGCTTTTTATTCGACTATAGTGAAATAATTTTCAAAAAAAAAAAAACAAAATTTGGCTAGAGGTTATGGCAATTTAAATATAATAACATGTGCACTTCATTAAAAGTTTATTTTAGTAATGTTGTTTAGTTACCTAGTGGTCCTTGTATTGTTACAAATAGGAAGGGAGAATGGTGAACACTCGAAGGACTAACTCTACCCTAGTTCCACATCAAAATGTTTCTTCTCGTCAAGATAATAATGCTATTTTGCGAGAATTATGAAATGATATTGTGAGCATTGATCAAAGAGTGAAGAGACATGAGGACGAGCTGTTGGCAATCAAAGGTTAGAGTGATAGCCATCAAGAAGAAAATGGCCCTGTTAATGATGAAGCTCCCAGTGACCATCAGTCAATAGGTGATACCCTTAGAGGCACTGAATCGAAAGGTGAGAGCAGTGCACATTCTCAACAAGACCTTGCGCGTATCACACTGCTCTGGGAAAGTTTTAGGAAGTTTGATCCTCCTAAGTTTGAGGGTAGGCTGAATCCATCTGAAGCTAAAGAATAGATCGAAAGGTTAGAGATTATATTTAGAATAGTAATCTGCATCTTGCAGGAAAAAGTGCAACTTGCTGAGCAGCTGTTACAAAAGGTAGCAAGGAAGTGGTGGGACAGCATTAAGCCTTTTGAGAGCGCAGAGATAACTTAGGAAAGGTTCAAGGAAAAATTCTTCCAACACTATTTTCCTAATGCCCTTAGAGCTGATCAAGAAGTAGAATTCTATGCCTTCAAGCAAGGGAACTTAAATGAGGAAGACTTCATTGCTCGATTTCTCGAGTTAGTCAAATATACTACTTATCCGCAGATGCAACCTAACTCAAAATGGATGGCTGATAGGCTACTGGAAAAGGCCAGGCCAGAATTAAGAACAGCTCTGGCACCCTTGGAGATTAATGATTTTGAAAAAATGTGCACCAAATTGCGAATCATTGCTAGAAGAATGAGAGAAGAAGAAGCTGAGAAGAGAAAAGAATCTTATACAAGGTCCGTTCCATTCATGAGACCAACAGGAGGAATTGGTAAGAAGAATACTTACAGCTTCAATAACTCCAAGAAGCGATTTAATCAGCCCTCAAGGAATCAATCTGGTGGACCTTCGAGGAGTCAATTCAGTGGACCCATGAGGAGTCAATTCAGTGGACCTCCAAAGAGTCAGGTCAGTGGGGGACAGAGCTCTTACAAGGGTTCTACAGCTCCTATCACTAGCACTGCCAATAGTCAAAAGTGTGCCAAGTGTGGAAAAGTGCATCAAGGAAATTGTAGTATCTGCTTCAAGTGCGGGAAACTAGGCCACATTTTTAGATTCTGTGAGGAAGGCTCGCAAGGGGTCAATGATACTAGAGCTGCCGTCCCAGGAAGAGTGTTCGCTCTATCTCAACAAGAAGTTGATGCTGCCCCTAATTTGATTAAATGTATTCTCAAACTCCAAGGCTTTGAAACTCAAGCTTTATTTGATTCTGGTGCAACACACTCATTTATATCTGATGATTATGTGTCTTGCTTAAGTATGCATAAGTATGATTTGCCCTGTGATGTGATTGTTTCTACGCCGGCGGGAGTCTCGGTGAAAACTTCTAAAGCATGCTTGAATTGTATAATTGAAATTTGAGGGTAGAACTTCCACTATAGACCTTGTTTGTCTCCCCTTAAAGGGTATTGACTTGATTGTAGGAATGGATTGGTTGTCGGCAAATGATGCCATCCTAGATTGTAGAAGGAAGACCATTTCTTTGTTGGTCTTCTCTGTAGGTTCTGGTAGTCTACAACTGTTGTCTTTAGTGCAAGTTGAAAAGTGTATTCGAAAGGATTATCAAGCCTATATAGTGTTCTCTGTTCACACAACAGTTGAAAAAGGCGTAGAGGAGATTGTAGTGGTGAGTGAATTCCCGGATGTGTTTCCGGAGGAGATAACAGGTTTGCCTCCGGAGAGAGAAGTGGAGTTCTATATTGATCTTGCACCTGGAACTGAGCCTATCTCTAAAGCTCCTTATCGGATGTCTCTATCAGAATTAGCAGAGTTAAAGAAACAGATTGAGGAGTTGCTGGAAAAGGGCTTCATTAGGCCAAGTGTATCCCCTTGGGGTTTGCCTATGCTCTTTGTGAAGAAGAAGGATGGGAGCATGAGACTGTGCATTGATTACCGCCAATTGAATAAGGTAACCATAAAGAACAAGTACCCTTTACCCAGGATCGATGATCTACTTGACCAGCTATCTGGAGCGTCAATATTCTCTAAGATTGACTTAAGATCAGGTTATCACCAATTAAGGGTTAGATATGAGGACATCCCAAAAATTGCATTTAGAACAAGATATGGCCACTATGAATTCCTTGTTATGCCGTTTGGGTTAACCAATGCTTCAGCTGTCTTTATGGATTATATGAACAGAGTCTTCCGACCTTACTTGGATAAATTCGTAGTGATCTTTATTGATGATATCCTTATTTATTCTAAGGATGAGGAAGAGCATAAACAACATCTTAGAATTGTGCTGCAAGTGTTAAGGGAACACAAACTCTATGAAAAGTTGTAAAAATGTGATTTTTGGCTCAAAGAAGTAAAATTCTTGGGTCATGTTGTATCAGATGAAGGTATGTCGGTAGACCTTAGTAAGATTGATGTAGTGTTAAAGTGGGACCGACCACAAAGTGTCACAGAAATCAGAAGCTTTCTAAGACTGACAGGCTACTATAGGAGATTCATTAAAGGCTTTTCGCAGATAGCTATGCCCTTAACTAGACTAACTAAAAAGGACCAACCGTTTGTTTGGACTGAGAAATGTGAAGCAGCCTTTCAGACTTTAAAGACCAAGTTGACCACCGCACCGGTACTTGTGATTCCAGACCCTACACAATCTTTCACTTTGTATACTGATGCTTCTAAGAAGGGTCTTGGGGCTGTATTAATGCAAAATGGTAAGGTAGTTGCTTATGCTTCTCGACAATTGAGGCCGCATGAGGAAAACTATCCTACTCACGAGTTGGAATTGGCAGCAGTCGTATTTGCATTGAAGATTTGGAGGCACTATCTCTATGGTTCGCAGTTTGAGATTTTTAGCGACCAAAAGAGTTTGAAGTACTTGTTTGATAAAAAAAAAACTTAACATGAGACAAAAAAGGTGGATGGATTTTCTTAAGGATTATGATTATGAGTTAAAGTATCACCTAGGGAAGGCAAACATTGTAGCAGATGCTTTAAGTAGAAAATCTATCCATGCAGCCCAATTGATGGTCAAGGAGTGGAACCTACTGTAGGATGTGCAAAGTACACCTATTGATATAATGTCTGGGTTAGTTGCTACCATGAAAGCACTAACCATTGAGAGTACAACTTAGAAGGAAATTAAAATTGCCCAGTTGGATGATGAGTATCTACTAAGGGTTAAGAAAGAAGTTGAACAAGGAAAAGAGTCAAAGTTTAGTATTGGTGAAGATGGGATACTAAGATATAAAGCGAGGGTGTGTCTCCTTAATGATAAAGAGTTAAAGAAATTACTACTTGATGAAGCTCATAGAAGCAAATATACTATCAACCCTGGAGTGACCAAAATGTACCATGATCTAAAACGAAACTGGTGGTGGCCTAGTATGAAGAAAGATGTAACTAAGTTTGTTTCTCGTTGTCTAACTTGCCAAAAGGTCAAGATTGAACACCATAAGCCCCTAGGACTATTGCAAAATCTAGAGATTCCAGAATGGAAGTGGGATAGTATGTCTATTGATTTTATCACAAGTCTTCCTAGAACTCAATCTGGGCATGATGCTATTTGGGTGATTGTTGACAGATTGACTAAATTATCCCATTTCCTAGCCATCAAGACAAATTACTCTTTGGAAAAGCTAGCATAGATCTATGTGAAGGAGATCGTCCGATTACATGGCACACCAAAGAGTATTATATCAAATCGAGATCCACGATTCACTTCAAGGTTTTGGAGATCATTGCAAGATGCCATAGGAACACGGTTGAGGTTTAGCATCGCCTACCATCCCCAAACTGATCGATAAACAGAGAGAACTATCCAAACTCCTGAGGATATGCTAAGAGCTTGTGCAATTGAATTAAAAGGAAATTGGGATGATCACCTTCCTTTAGCAGAGTTTGCTTACAATAATAGCTTCCACTCAACTATTCAGCTGGCGCCTTATGAAGCATTGTACGGAAGAAAGTGTAGATCTCCACTTTGTTGGACAGAATTAAGTGAGAGAAGTTTGATAGGTCCAGAATTGGTGGATTACACAACTCAGAAGATTAAGATGATACAGCAGAAGTTGCTTACTGCCCAAAGCAGACAGAAAAGTTATGTAGATAGGAGAAGATGACCGTTGGAATTCATGATAGGAGACCATGTATATTTAAGAGTCAAACCGATGACAAGTATTGGAAGATCAATTCGAGCAAAGAAATTCACTCCCTGTTTTATAGGTCCTTATGAAATTTTGGAAAGAGTAGGACCAGTGGCTTACAGAATTGCCCTACCTCCACAATTGGCGAACATTCATAATGTATTTCATGTGTCACAACTCAAGAAGTACTACCCAGATCCATCTCATGTGATTGAGCCTGAAGAGATAGAGTTACAAGAGAATCTTACTTTCAAGGCCGAACTTGAATGCATTCTAGACGTTAAGGATAAGCAACTTCGGAATAAAACTATTCGGTTGCTTAAAGTTTTCTGGAAAGGAATGTCTCCTGGGGACGCCACATGGGAAACCGAAGAGCAAATGCGGCGTGATTTTCCTAACTTGTTTGATTAGGAAGAGTTAGCATTGTATTAGTTTTGGTGATTGTATTATGTTGTACTTGTACTTGTACTTATTGTACTTGTGTTGTGCTTTTGATGTGTAGTATAAACATTTGTATTTGTGTCTGTTGCTTGAAGTAAACTCTTTTTCTTTTCGTGTATTGAATTTTGGGGACAAAATTCTTTTAACGTGGGAAGAATTGTAACGTACAAAAAAATAATATTTTATTAAAATAATATTTTTATTAATATAATATTTTATTAGTAAAAAAAAAAAAAGCCAACCCCCTTCCACGAGAGTTGAAAATTGGGGGGTGGGGCAATTAATGAAGAAGGAAAAAGAAGGGAGGAGGGACAATTGCAGGAGAAGTAGGATGAGATATAGGCAGAAGAAAATCGAGGAAGGAAATTAAATGAGAGGATTTTAAATACCTACAACATTTATCTTCCCTTCATTACGTGCGAGAAGTAGAGAAAGAGAGAGCGAGAGGTAGAGAGGAAGAGAGAGCGAGTGAGTTGAGTTGCAGAGGATGTCAGTTTTGGAGATCATTCAAGTACACAAAACTACTTCTTTTTGTAAAATTTGCTTTATGAATATTTTCTATATATTTAGAGCTTTATATTATTAGTATCATTATAATGTTTGGAGAAAATTTTACCGTTTGGATATAAAGTAAATATAGAGTTTTGACAACATTTGACCGTAGAAATTTAAAGACACATTATTAAGAAATTTTAATCGGTTTATATTTGTTTATTGATGGTTTTGGGAATTTTAAATGAAGATTTTAATTGAAAAAGTTGTTATTCAAGACTTATAGAATGTTTTTACCGATTAAATTTAAGTTAAATAATTTATTTGAGTTCTTTACTATATTATTAAGATTTTAATCGGTTAGAATATCAAGTATGTCAAAGATATATTGTTGAAATAATTTTTGGAAGTATAAAGAATTGTAAATTGAAAATTTTATAAAAATTAAAATTTATTTATACTTCAAAGGAATTCCTTAGCTCAGGAAAAATTTTAAATGGGACTATAATAAATAGTTGAGATTTTAATATAAAATATTTATATTGTAAGAAATATATTTATTTAAGTTATTAAATTTAAATAGTCTTATATGTAAATTATATTTTCAAAATATTATATTTATTATAAATAGAAAAATTTGGGAGAGTTAATATATTTATGTAATTTTGGTTTAGAGGGTAGTCTTAGAATTTTAGAGTAGTTTTGGAGTAGTTCTGAGTTTATAGTAATAAATATTTATGTGCAATTTTGTGGACTCTTGAGAATTTTAGAGTAATCTTTGTGTGAATATTTGTAAGCTAAAGAGTACCAGGTAACTCTGAAAATTCTTTCTTGTACATGTGAATTGTGCATGATTATATTGTGGATCTACTAATTATTATATTACTGAAATATAATATTATGATTTTTTGTAAAATAAATGTTTTGGTATGTTACCTGATTTTATTAAGATTTGTTGCTAGTAATTATGATCAATATTTAAATATATTAATAGCTATGAAATTATCATGAGTTACTGTTAAATGGTATATGAATTTTATTACTATCTTATTTTTAATAATATATTTGAGTATATTTATGATGTACCGTTATTTGCATATGACATGCATTGTTGGGTTAAGAATAAAAAGAGATTACATGGATATAAATTACCACGTGGTATATCATCACTAAGTGCACAGTGGATGACACTTGTCAAGGCCTCTTCTTCCATGTTTTCCTTTGACCGGGAATTCATTAGAGCTGTGGAACATGTGACACCTTCCTATTCACAAAGGAGGGGAGCCATAGTCCGAGCTTGAGCTCTGTATCTTTGACCGGATATATCTCTAGTATCGGTGAGCTTGGAATAATTCAGTAAAATGGATTAGTTCCTATCGGACTATGTGTTAGCCTATGGTTCTAGTTAGCGGTATAAGGGTAGACGGTGATATAAGGGAGGCAACATATTGCATTATTTTTGGATATACTAGAAAAATGATATTGGTATATTGTTAGAACAAAATGAAATTGAATTGAATGTATCAAATCTGTGATTTTTAATATATTTATATACACATATATAAACAGATTTTTGGTTTATCATATATGATTTGTTTGTATAGGTTAGAATTTCAGTAGTTACTGAGACGTTTGATCTCACCCCCTATATTAACAATTTTCAGGTGAAGGATTTAGTAGGAATTAAGGGAAGGCACCAATAGAGTGAGCCGTGAAGGTTTTTGTGCTCCTCAATCACATGCTATGTTGTATTTACATTTGCCATGACTATAAGACTTTAGTAGCTTTTTGTTGTTATCTCAGATATTTTAAAATTATGACTTATTCGAAGTGTTAGAAATACATGACTTTTAAATGAAATATTTATCGCGTATATGGATATGATTATGTAAGGTGTCACAAAAAGCAAGCATATTTGGTCTTCCAACTAAAATTCAAGCTTAGTAAGTTGTTTTAAGATGTTCCTTGCTTTGTTTTCTTGAATTGTATGGCTGGAAAATCATTTTTTTGTCCCTTCCTATTGCTGGCTGAAATGGATACAGTGTAGGAAAGGAGGTTTTGTTGTTAAACATGGCTAGGACACTATGATTCAAGGCGGTTTCAATTGGTTTGGTGTTGTTTTGAAAAAATTTTCATGATTGAACTCCAAGAAGTATGGTTCGGCCACCTTCAAAACAGGAACATAGGATGAGTTTTTCAATGTTTTGATGCTTCCGTTGTGTTAAAAATGAAAAATAGTGTAGGATAAACCTAAAGAACAAGTGTTAGAAGCATTAGAATTAAAGTTGTGATTTTTGAGAAACAACTCCAAAAATCAAAGTTTACGGGATTAAAAGTTACTTGTTTTGCCTTTGATTCTTGCATGGTTTGGTTAGTAATGTTACTGTCCCTTTTATGATTTGTGATATTAGGGTTTATTAATTGTGGAGAAGAGGAAGAAGGTCAAAGAATCAAGAGTATTTGGATCAAGGTAGTAGAATTTAATTAGCCACTAATGTTAACTTCGCATTGTTATTTATGATATGAATGTTTACTATTATATGGTTGAACTACGATGTTTATGATATGGTTGCTCCTTGCATTTTGTTGCCTTGGCTATTGCATGTTAAGGTTGCCTATTATAAGATGACTGATTCTCCTTTGATAGCTATTGTTGAAGTGCTTTATAATGATGTATGTTGATGTTTTGATTGATTGATCTTGTTATTGAGATTTCATTGAAATCTTATTTCCCATATGTAACCTGACATTTTAGAGACTGAATCATCAAAACAAAGGCTGCAAATTCAAGGATAATTGTGGTGGTGAATCACGAGGAAACAATTATATTCTAGTTATGTATAAGTATGTATGTTTGATGATTTTTTTTGGGAATTTTTAAGTCCAAGACCATCCAATGTGACCTACAATGGTTCTAAATGAACTCTAAATCATACTAAAAATAAGGCGTAACACTCGGTAACATCACGGGCTGAACTACAATATCTTAGAATGTTTTTGAATATTTCTGACATCAACTGTTATAAATATATGAATCTCACCTAATCCCAAGTTTCTAATAGTTTCAGAAGAGGAGAACATGAAAAAACCACCAACGAAACCTTCTGTCCAGATAGAAAATGAAAACATCTATTATAGAATAAAAAATAACACTAGGACATACCAACAAATTGCTGCTTTAGAACTAGATGAATTGGAGCCTTTATCTGTGACTCCCACAAGAAAACGGCAATCCCCATCTGAAGGATCTAGGAAAGTCACCATGCCAAGGCCATCGAAATCACAGCTTCGCGAATCTTGCATTTGCAACTGATAGTAACTGTTGAAAGCATATGAGATGTTACCCTTCTCCCCTACCTCGTTACATGAACCGCCA
This sequence comes from Neltuma alba, assembly GCF_004799145.2. Lineage (NCBI taxonomy): Eukaryota > Viridiplantae > Streptophyta > Magnoliopsida > Fabales > Fabaceae > Neltuma > Neltuma alba. The sequence continues at coordinate 200,538 of NW_021635221.1, forward strand.
TAGTTAAGTGTTGTGCAATCTGCAACACTACAGGCAATTCTCATGTGATTCGCCACTTTCGTCAGATCGGTTGAGGGATTAGCAACACACCATCTAGATGGAAGATATTCAACATTCTTAGCATTCTTCAATTCCTTGTTTCCAAGGCCAAGGTTCAGTGGATATTTAGCCAGTCCATCAAAAGAGAAAATCCCCCAATGTCTTTCAAAGTTTCCAGGAAGGGTGCTTTTCGCTCCTTCATCAAGTAGACTGAATATATAGACATCCATGGGAGGAGCACCTGGCCTTAAAGGGGTCCCTTTGTTACTCATGATATGTTTTATGAGACCTTGGTTGAAAACTTTTGCTGCGGTAATATTTGCACCAATAGCTCCATCCGAGGGCCAACCAATTTCCCCAATCACTATCGGTATTTGACCATATCCAATTTTATCAAGGGCTGCAACTAAGGTGTCATAGTTTCCATCAAATGCATTGGTGTAAATGTTGGTGCCATCGGTGACTGGATGAGTACTTCCCTCAAAGAATGCATAGTCTTGGGGAAAATCACCGTTATCATAAAGGCTTAAAAATGGGTAGATATTTACTACGAATGGGGAACCATTTGCATTGAGAAACTGAACAAGTTGACTGATAATTTGGGCCAGTTCAAGACGGAATGTACCTTGAGAAGGAAGTGTAGCCTCATAGGCATCTGCATTGCAAGGTACCACTAATTTTACATAACCAGCAAGATTAGCTTTAACTAAAGACTGCTGTAGATTGAGCATTGCAGGCATGACCAAGTTTTGAAATTGGCCATTATAACTTGTCAGAAATGGCTCGTTTCCAACTGCAACATACCTATCACCAGAAAGAGAGAGTTAAGAGGCTTGCGGATGATCAGAGTACCCATATATACAGACCACAAAAATTTAAAAGGAAGAAAAGTATCAATTCTAGTGAGTTGTAAACTTTTGTTCTTCAGACATCATAATCTGCTCTTACCTTAAAGATTTCAAAAATAGCTTAAACCTTAAACCAGTAACATGGATAATTGGATATTTACATATTGAGCTAGTCAGGCATTACATCAAATGACTGCATGTATGGCAGTAGTCATCACTAACCTACATTAAAATAAGCTTGATTGGGATTGATCACCACTTTTTTCAGATTTTCCCCAACTTTATCAGGATTGATTGTGTCAACTAACACATTAACATCAACTAACTAATTATTAGATCATGGAAATTATTAACATTAACTGCCCATGGGAAAGTTGATAGCTAGCAAGTCAGAAGACTGATGTGACCCAAGAGGTCAAAGGCAGGAAAGCCATTGAACTCAGAGCTTCTACTAAATAAATTTTCAGTTTCTCTAGTACTCCAAAAGTCCTGATTTGGTCCTTCCAGTTCTAATTGAATCAATATTGTCATTCAATACATGGAAATAATGCAGTCAAGTCATTCCATCCCAATTTGTTCCTATGATGACCAAAGCTGATGATATTTCAATCACATGTGAAGAAGTGATTGAGGACAGATGAAATTGCTGAATCATAGGTAATCAAGCCATCCATTTCCCTACCAAATCCAGGCAAAATAGAGTGATGTCACTTAATTACATGTCATACAATGAGTTCATGTGGCGTAAATTACAACTAAGTATGTTAACGAGACATGATTTTGTAACTGCATTTTATTTTTCTAAATGTTGATAGACAACACAACATTGACTCAATCAAAACTAGAGAAATTAATTAAAATATTTCAATACTAAAGATACTAATTAAAGCTTATTTTAGAAAATGTGATGTTCTGGGGAGGATAAATTCTACAAGCCATCTAGGATCTAACCATCAGAAGTTCAATCAAGTCAAGCATTCAAAGCAAAAAGTTTGTTCACAAAATATTCTTTAGGCAAACCCAAGAAATAGCCTTTTTACTTGCCATGAGACACTCCCCACATATTAAGTTGAAAAAAAAATCACAGTTCATAAAAATAATACCAAAAAAGAAAGCAAGTTCCTCATCCAGCTTAGACTTTTTGATAGGAATACTATAATTTTTCAGTTATTTCACATTACAATTGAGAATTCAAAGTTTGGAAATTATAATAATAAAAGATACTCGTCCAAATTATTTTACAGTCTGATTAATCCTCGGATCCTCAGAATTTTTAATGAAATATTTCCACAAAACATCATTTGATTCAGAGGACCACGTCGTTTTGAGGGCTTCAAAAAGCTAAAGCAACTTTCTTTAGTTAGGACAGCCACCATCAACTCTCAAGTCATTAAATAAAAATAAGAAAAAACATAAATCATACAAGTTGCAACAAGAAAAGATACTTTGAGAAATACCACACAGATATCTACCACATGAGCTAGTGGTAGGCATATACCCTACGATCTCAATAGTAAAAACTATTACTTCAGAAGTTAGTCTTTGATAAAACAGCTATGCATATTGAACAAGAGCATGGAATTTTCACTTCCTTAGGAAACAAAAGGAAACAAAAAACGAGAATCGAGAATTGAAAAGACAAGACCAACCTGATATCCGCACCACCTTTACCTATATACGACGAAACATTCTGGCGAACCCACAAATCAGCAGCAGAAGGGGAAGAACCTAACAGAGACAACATCTCATTGGGGATTCCAACCATGACCTGAATCCCACTTCCCATAAGAGCCTTAAGAACATCAGGCTCTGCTTCAAACAGCTTCACTTTCGGGATCTTGTTGTCTTTCAAGAGACCCACCACTGTAGATGGCTTCAACCTATGGGATGAAACCGTGCCCCAGTTCACTCCTATCGCTGATTCCGCTATTGGAGTCCAAGCTAGTAACCACAAGAGCACAACACCACCTCTAAATCTTGACTGCAACATTTTTACCACTCAAGATGTTAATGCTATCCTTGGAAGTTCGAAGACAAAACAGTCAGCCACTCTTTGCAAATATTGTCGATCTTTGATTTCAGAGAGAGAGGGAAGGGTGGGGGTGGGAACGATGTGAAATGTTAAGAGCGAAGTCAGGAAGCACAGTCTGAATGGAACTGAAATGAGTAAAGGAAAAGTTGGCCAAAAAAAAAAAAAAAAAAAAAAAGAAGAAGAAGAAAGAAAGAAAGAAATGAGTAAAGGACTAAAGGAGGAGCAAGCGATTTATGATGGAAATAAAATATTATTTTTAATCTATTAGATAGGGGACAGTGAAATTACATGACTCTCCTAGCTTTCTGATTGTCTGATTGTCTCCTAGCACATGCTTATGTTGCTTGCACATTATTTCCGATTTTTTGGTGTTATGTGTCGAAAACTTGAAACAGTACTATTCAAGATGAGGTCAATATTCTATCTATTTTCTTAATAACATGTATATGTTTCAAGCAAAAAAATAATACATACATAATGTATGTATATATATAATTTCAAAGGATTTAAATGGGTAGATTAAAACCACCTTAAAAAGCACTTAGCAGCTAAATATCTACAATTAAGTGTGGTCAAAAAATTATTGGCTGAAGTTTGATGAGGGTGTCTAAATGTATTTGTGAGGCCATCTTTCAAGGAAAAAATTATTTTTAGAATTGGATTGATCATTCAATCAACAAAAAAAAATGATTTAAAATTTATTAATTTAATTACAAGCAAATTGTGATTGAACTAATATTGCCCCCTCTTGTAAAGGAGGTCATGGGTTCTATGCCCCACGTTGCCCATTAGGGGTGTGTGTGGGTCCTCTCCCCCATTAAATTATCCATGTCAAAAAATAAATAAATAAATAAATTTTTAAGAGAAGATGACATATAAAGCAACCTAAAATTATGATATCACAATTTAGACACCTAACACTTTAAAATGACAGAGAAAGAAATAAACCTAAATTGAAAATTTGAAATTCTAGAAAAATTACAAAAAATTATTTTTTTAAAAAAAGTTTGGAACCCCACACTGGAGCCCTCGCTGGTGATCGGCTGCCGACCACCACCAACAGCTAGTTGGCCGTCGACAGGCACTGGAGCTCTAGCACAAGTCGGCGAGGTGGTTGCCAAAAGGATAATTAACCACTGGGCCAGGAAGCTTTCTCATTTAAATTATGCAATATATATATATATATATATATAAGTTCACTCATTTAATTTGGCTCCAATTCATGACAATAATTTATCTGAGAATAATAAATTTTGATTATAGAATGACAAATCTAAATTTGGAATTAACAACACTTTTTTTCTCATATATATAACATGTGAATCAATTAAAAATGACAACAATTCATTAGGCAATAACAAATCCTGATTGTAAAATAATAAGTTTTGAGTTGATATTAACAACATTTTTTCCCGATGCATAACATATAACTCATTACAAATTAAAATACTTTTTATAAATTATAAATGTTATAATTATAACTAGTATAATAAAAAAATATTTTTATATTTTTTATAAATTGGAGATATTTATAAATTATAAATAATATAATTAAGAGGGAAAATTCCAGATAAAGAAGCCTAAAATTATGATATTCCAATTCTGTCATCTCACACTCCAAGATGAAAGCAAAAGAAGTAAACTCAAATTGGACTCTTGAGCTTCAAGGAAAATTACAAAAATCCCCTTTAATTCTTTTTAAAAAAGTTCAAAGACCCCTGCCGAAGCCCTGCTAGCGTCCGGCTAGCCATCGCTTGTGGAGCCTTTTTTCTTTTTGTTTTTTTTTTGGGCTAGGAGATTTTTTTTTAAATGGGGGAAAAGTAAGGTTGATGGGATTTAAGATTAACAGCACATCTTTACATGATACATAACGTGAAATAACATGTAAATTAATTAAAAATAATAACAATTCATCTGAGAATAACATATCTTGATTGTGAAATGACAATTGTAGATTTGATATTAATATGTTTTTTTTCCCGATACATAATATGTGAATCATTTATAAATACTTTCTAATTTATATGTCCATATAACTCATTATAAATTAAAATATTTTTTTACATGCTTTATTTATCTCCACTACTTTTGCATCTCTTCTTGGCTGTTATTTTGCATGCATACACACCATCTTGGGGCTTGAGTCCTATGAATGTATATATAATTTCAATAAAACTTAATAGAGGTATATGTTACTATGTTTTTAGAAGTCAATAGTATTCTTTGTCTAAAACTTTTTTTTGTTGAGAAAAGGTATATTAATATATTATAGAAAAACAAAATAGATTATTATTATGCATTATTTTTTCAATTTTTTTGAATCAGGCTACGTATATAATTTTGATATATATACCTTAGAAATGCAAGATCCTTGAGTACCCTCATCTATATAATTTTGATATATATACCTTAGAAATGCAAAACAGATAAATAGCATGCAAAACATTGTCACCCAGAAAGACGTAAGAGACGCAAAAGCAATGAAGATGAATAAAACATGTGAAAAAGTATTTTAATTTATAATAAGTTATATGAACATATAGACTAAAATGTATTTATAAATTGATTCACATGTTATTTCATAGGAAAAAAACCTGTTGTTAATCCTAAACCAGACTTATCATTTTATAATTAAGAAATATTATTCCCAAATGAATTGTCATTATTTTTCATTGATTTACATGTTTATTTCACATTTTATGTATCAGAAAAAGAGTGTTGTTAATCCCAAATCCAAATCTGTCATTTTACAATCCACACTTATTATTTTGAGATAAATTGTTATCATTAGCTGGAACCAAAATAAATGAGTTAACTTACAATATTTTTGCCTTATAATGTTAACAAAGCTTGTTGGCTCAATAGTCACTCTTCATTATGGGATCCACCAAGTTGGGATTTGATATCCCACCAACCTCACTTTCCTCCCCCTTTTAAAAGAAATTGCTCCAGTCACAAAAGAGAAGAACTCCATCGACAGCTGGCTCGCCACCGTTAGTGCCGGAGCTCCCATCAACCTCACTTTCCTTTTCCTTTTGAAAAAAACTCCTCCAACCAAGAAAAGTATTTTTCAGCTCAAAAAAAAAAACCAAGAAAAGTATTTTTATATTTTTATAAATTATAAATAATATAATCATTGCAATGAAAAGATGTGTTATTAAACCAACGGTGGTTGGCGTAGTGGTAGCTTCACTTCGTCGCTTAACCAGAGGTTTTGAGTTCGAGCCCTGGGAATGCAGCCTACCCCTTGGCCAGCACTTTGCCCTTAAATGGAGGTTCCCGGTACGATCCGGATTAGTCTGGTTTGTAATTGGATCCGTCCTTACGGGGTTGGCCAGGACACCGGGTGCTATACGCAAAAAAAAAAAAAACGTGTTATTAATCCGAGACTTATTGTTTAAGAATCAAACACAATTGTTACAATTTATAAAAGAACGCAGGCCACAAAAGGGTCAAACAATCACCATAAAAAAGAAACAAATATGAAGGTAAATAAAAGCAAAGATTCATCTAGTATAGAAGGAAAAACTAATATGATAATCCTTATAGTTTCACTCAATTTTAAATCAATCCTTATATATATTTTTTATTTCATCCTTATTGTTTGCTAATTAGTGATGACAGTCCTTCCTTTTGTGATACGTGAAGATGTCGTTATTTTAAGTTGAAAAGTACTGATGTGGCAACTGACTAATCATCTTCGTCTTCCCTCTGCTTCTCTCTCCCTCCTCCACTGTGTCTTCTTCTAAATCAACACCATTATCTCCTCAAGCCAACCTTGTCACCTACTTATGGCATCACCGTCTTCGGCCCACTGAGTCTCATATGGAAACGTCTCCACCGTACCCGATTTCCCCCTCGAGTTGCCTCTCTTCTGTCAAATGGAGAACTGCCAAGGGAAGCTTGGCGTTGGTTTACGATGTGGCGAAGGATGAGTGGTCGGAGTTGCGGCCAATGAGTCAAGAACGGGACAAGTGCGAAGGGAGGTGATTGGAGAAATAAGGGATGTTCGAAGCGTCGGGGACGCGTGCGAATTTTGGTTGGGTCGGTGAAGGTGGGTAGGACACAGAGAAAGATAATGGCTTTGGCTTTGGCTTGGAACGAGATAGAGCAAGAAATCAAGCAAACTAGTTTGTACCCATAAGCAACTAGTTTTTCTCGTTGTATGGTGTTTGTGTTTAATTGGCTGGTTGAGTCATTTCGTCAACACGAAAGAGAAGAGAAGAACTGGGTATGATTGTTGCTTCTGGTTTTCATTTGGATCTGGTTGGCGGTGATTTTCTGTAGCTTTGTTTTGCAAAAGGTTGGATTTTTATGTTATCGTTATAAACCACAATGACTAATGGAGAAGAGAAAGGCAATGACTTCTATGCACATAATCATAGCTTATAAATACTTGTAAGAAACTTGCAATGGTTAGAATTGAATGCCTCTGTTCATCTTTCTTTTTTTCTTAATAATAATGATCCTGTTTGTTTTCGAAATTCATTCATGTCGCCAGTCTTGTAAGATTCTAAAAACTTGGCTTGTGGAGATAATGGCGTTGGCTTGGAAAAAAATAGAATGGAGGAGGGAGAGAGAGGAGGTATTACAGGTGAAGCCGGGAGAGAGACAGCGCGTAGGTAGGTTGCATATAAATAATCAGCAAACAATAAGGATGGAATAAATAGGAAAAAAATTATAAAAACTTAATTTAAAATTGAATAAAACTATAAAGACTGTCTTATTAATTTTCTTAGTATAAAACTCTTAGGGTTTTTTTTTTTTGGGGGGGGGGGTTCAGCCCATCAGTGACCCACAACAATCCTTATGGGACATCTGTCATTGGTTGTGAATAAACATAATTAGCTAGTCTCACCTGATTTGCACTTGAGTGCCCAACCTTAGATGTAGTGTTTCTTGATATCCGCTGCAAACCCACTTGAGTGCCCGACTGCATGAAGCAAGAATTAGTCTCTGTCTAGCTATAAAGCTAACTTTAGAGGTAATGACATGAAGCTGATAAGCCCATTAATGTTTAGCAGATCCCAAAATAAACTAAAGTTCACAAAAAAGACAACAGTCCATAAATTTGTATTTAATAAACTTGATGTCGATAATAGTGATACAGTACTTCGATTCTGGGACTCCATACCTCAAATAAATCCAATGAAATGCATCAGAAAATATTTGGTGAGATTTTTTGTTTTTGGGAGCTAACGCTGAGGAGGATCTATAACTAGTTTTGGCATTTTAAGGATTGTGACTAATAACTAGAAGAAACTCATAAGGCAAAGTACCTATCATGGAGAGCAAACAAATCTCCATCTGAAGAACGAGATACATCAATCTCAATGCAGTCCACTTGAGAAAGGAGAGCGGAGACATATGCAGCAGTCTGTAAGAATAATCAGATACAACTAAAGGAAGAACTATATCATATACAGGACGTCAACTAGTCAAGAACCCTACCATACGGATACGTTTTCAAACAGATAACGGTTGATAATAAAATGTGACAAGTCCATACCATCAAAATTGAAGTTAACCAAATAATCACCAACCATTACAAAAATTTAAGGGATAAAAATAAAAATCAAAGATAAAAAATACTCATGAACTTAAACGAAAAATTCAGCCAATACCATGAATTTTTGTTGGGCTCAAATCTACTAATACAAGTTCAAAAATAGCTCAATAATGACAATGCCATGAGAAAACATCCTTCCTTTTGATAGTGGGACCCACAATATTTTTAATTAAATTATCAAAATACCCTAGTTAAAATAATAAAAAGATAAAAAATACCCCTCAACTTATATCAAAAATTCACTTAACATCATAAATTTTGAATGAAACTACCAAAATACCCCAATCTTGGACTATTGCATTAAAGTGTGTTAAAGATTAAATTTTTATATCCCAGTCTTTATAATTAAAAAAAATTATTAATTTTTTAATAAATTTTTTTTCTTGATCACCCCATTATTTTCTTTTTTTTTTAAACAAAAACCAGCAAATTGTTATAATTATTATATTAATTATTATGGCTGAAAATATTTTAATAACATGAGTATTATACATAATAATTAAATATTTTTGTAAATTATTGGGTTTTATATTTTAACATAATTATTACTTATCCCAAAGTGCTTTAATTCCAAAGAATTGTTAAATAAAGTCAATAAAAAAAATCTACATTTTGATCCTTTGATTAGCGTTCATTTAATATTTTCATATTTTTAATTCAATTTAAAAATATATATAATTAAATCTAAAAAATATTATATGAGGATGTTCTAAAGTTTGATTGAAGTAAAGAATCTAAATCCATCTTATAAGAAGGCATGCTTTTTCCTTGAAAAGGAGATAAACAGATAAGATGATTGAGAAGTTGGGGAGAGATGATGATTTTTTTTTTAAGTTGGGGTATTTTGGTATTTTGATAAAAAAATATTGTGGATCCCAATATTAAAAGTAGTTTTAAATTCTCTCATAGAATTAAACATAAGCATAAAAAAAATTTTAGGTTGACTGTTAAATTTAATAACATAGATTGGAGGATAAACACAACTCCATATAGTGTTGATCTAAACATATTATTTTCAAAGATACCTATAATGTCTACTAAAAAAAAAGGGAATATAAACAACTTATTGTTGAAGAGCAATTCAATTCAAACTTAAACTTTTTTACATGTATTTTAGTTATAAAAATTTATTATAATTGATAATCTCTAACACACTCATATAATAGCTTTTTGAGATTGGAGATATTTTGGCGCTTTCATTTAAATTATACAATCAGTGAATTTTTAGTATAAGTTCATGAGTAATCTTTACCCTTAACTTTTTTGTTTTAACTAGGGCTATTTTAGCACTTTCATTAAAAATACCATGAGTCTCACTGCCAAAAATAACAAACGTTTTCTCAATTTAACAACATTTATTGGGCTATTTTTGAACTTGTATGGATAGATATAAGATTATGAATATTTTTGACCCTTAATCCTGAAAATAAGTACATTCCTTCAACATCACTACTACTCTTAAATTAGTTCTAACAATTGTATTAAAAAAAAAAATCCCCTCAGGTCCCTTAAATAAGATGCTTTCGACATTTTTCAGATAAACAAAAGTTGTTAAATTGCTTTATTTGTTCAAAGATGTCCGAGCATTCCAATTAAACCCTTATCAATTAAAGAAATACCTCCTCAAGTTACGAGAAAACTATTCTAGGGATACAAAGGGAACTTCATTTATTTTTTAACTTAGCACCTCAGAATTTGGACCAAGTTTTATTTTTACAAGGCACCTGGGACGAGACGGCATATATTCATCATCATATTCATTTATATGTTAAACCATAGACTTTGTTTGGTTCAACGCAGGGGTGGGGAGGTTAATTAAAAGAAGGGGAAAGGAACAAAAGAGAGGTCATGGGTTTTGTTTGATTGGAGGGGAGGGGAATGGAAGGGAGATTTCTTATTTAGTTCATAAGGAGAGGAGAGGGGAGGTAATTATAAATTGACAAATATGTCCCTATCTATATATTGGGACTATTCTATTCTTTTATTACAATATTTATATCAAAATTATTATTTCTTAATTTATCAATTTTAAAAAAAACCAATTAACTCACATGCGACAAAAAAATTATGATAAAACTAAAAAAAATTAGTTAATAAAACTAAAGAAGTTGCAAACAAAGACCTGTGAGTAAAGAATGTATAAAGAAAAGAGTGCAGCTTTGCTGTCCATATCGGACAAAGACCTGCAATTTTATAGTAAGCATATTTTATCTGCTCAGTTGGCTCTTAATATTATTATAACAATTTAGTAATAGACCAAGACTTTTTCCAAAGTTAGAGTCAACTTTATTATTCATAACTTGCTCAATTTAGTTCAATCAGTGTATATGAAAAATAATTCAATTGCTCAATACATGATATTTTGTGTGATTTTGTGGTAAAATGTGTTATATTTTATTCAGAATAAGCAGGGATATATATAGATACATAGGAGCAGGGTAGAGAGAAGGAGATTGCGGCTTTCTAGGGATAAGCCGAGATTATAGGATACAATCAGATTCAAATAAGCAATCAGAATAAAATCAAACAAATTTAATGCTAGACCTAATGGCAGCCCTTAATGACCTAGGTTAACTGGAAAGAATATTAGACTAGGGTTTGATAGGCCCAAGGCCCATTAACTAACACTCCCCCTCAAGCTGGCAGGCAGAAGTCTAACATGCCCAGCTTGCTTCTAAAGAATTCAAACTTGGGCCGGTCCAGTGGCTTGGTGAGAACATCTGCCACTTGATTATTAGAGTTTATGTGCGAGAGATCAATTTCTTTTGATACTATTTTCTCTTTGATGAAGTGCTTGTCTATATCAACATGCTTCGTTCTTTCATGATGTATTGGATTCTGAACCATCTTCAGTGCTGACATACTCTCACACCACATTTTTATTGAAGGAATCTCTCTTACACCTCGTTCTTTAAGAACCCTAGTTATACATAGGCCTTCACACACTCTATCTTCAAGTGCTCTTAGCTCTGCCTTTGCACTGCTTCTAGACACAACAATATTCTTTTTACTCCTCCAAGTTACCAAGTTACCCCATACAAAGGTGAAATATCCTCCAGTTGATCTTCTATCTACCTTAGTTCTAGCATGGCCAGCATCAGTATAAATTGTCATATCAATGGATTCCCCTTTTTGAAAGAAAAGTCCCCTACTAGGAGTCATCTTCAAGTATCTTAGGATTATATAGATTGCCTTCATGTGATGTTCCTGTGGTCCATTTGAGAATTGGCTGACAACACCTACTACATAGCTTATGTCAGGTCTCGTGTGGGAGAGGTAGATAAGTTTCCCAACTAGCCGTTTATATCTTTCTACATCTATTGGAACCCCATCCTTTCTGTATTCTAGATCAACTGAAGAATCCATGGGTATAGGTGAAGGTTTAGCTCGTCTTTGAGTAAATCAAGTGTATACTTTCTTTGAGAAACTAATATACCTTTTTTTGATCTTGCAACCTCTATACCTAGGAAGTATCTTAACTGTCCTAGATCTTTTATTTCAAATGCCATTGCCAACGACCTTTTGAGTTGTTCAATCCTTTTTGCATCATTTCCTGTGACTACTATGTTATCAACATAGACAATAAGAATGGAAACTTTTGTACCCGAGTGTCTTACAAAGAGTGTATCATCTGCTTGACATTGTATGTACCCTGAGTTTTTTACAACCTTAGCAAACCTCTCAAACCAGGCTCTTGGCGACTGTTTCAAGCCATAGAGTGATTTGTATAGTTTGCATGCAACTCCAGGTTTATTAAACTCCGCAAGCCCCTCAGGAATATTCATGAAGACTTCTTCTTCAAGATCGCCATTTAAAAAGGCATTCTTCACATCGAGCTGATGAAGTGGCCAATCTTGATTGGCGGCTAGAGACAATAATATTCTTATGGTATTTAATTTTGCAACCGGTGCAAAAGTTTCTTGGTAATCAATTCCCTGTGTCTGCGAGCATCCTTTTGCTACCAGTCGAGCTTTAAATTTGTTCACCGTCCCATCTGTGTTATATTTAATTGTGAAAACCCATTTGCAACCTACTGCTTTCTTTCCTTATAAAAGTGTTCTAATCTTCCCAGTTTTATTCTTGATCAAGGCCCTCAATTCTTCATCAATAGCTTCTTTCCATTTAGAATCCTTAATGGCTTCCACAAACGTTGGAGGAATATGTTCTTCTTCAATCTTAGTCACAAAACTCCTCATACATGGAGACAAATGGTCATAGGAAACAAAATTGCTTATAGGGTGGCGAGTGCACTATCTTACCCCTTTTCTAAGAGCAATTGGCCACGCAAGATCATCAGGATCTAAAGTTTGGGTTTGACGATTGGCTTTGCCTTAAGCTAGAGTGATCACTACTATTTGGAATTGATTCTGGATTTGTTTCCCTTCCAGACTTGCTTGCTGCCTCCTCTGTTTCGCTTTCTTCTAGTTCCTGTATTGTGTTACTAGGCGGTATGTCTGGGTAAGGCATATTAAGAGTGGTTTTTGGTATGGTACTGGTTGATACAGGGACGGTTTCATGCATTGGAGGGGTTAATTTGGGGTCCTGGGCTGTCAAAACAGGTTTGTTAGGCTCAGCATGGTCTAGGACAGTTTCAGAGGTTACAGGGGCTGTGGCTGATATTGGCTCAATAGTTTCAGGTAGATGAGTCTCTAGGAACTCCCATTCTCTCGAATACTCTCCCTGAATGGGAGGATTGGGGTAATACCCTTTGTGTTTCTATGAATTTCACATTCATAGTGATAAAATATTTCTTATGAGTAGGGGAATAACATTTGTACTCTTTTTGAGAGGAGGAGTAGCCTAGAAAAATACACTTGAGAGCTCTAGGGTCCAATTTGCCACCATGGTTTTGGTGGACATAAGCAACACATCCAAAGACCTTTAAGGGAAGACTATGAGCAATTGGGTTGACGAGATAGGTTTTGGTGAGGAGATCTAAGGGGCTTTGGAAGTTAAGGGTTTTGGAGGGCATTCTATTAATAAGATAGGTAGCAGTGAGGATTGCTTCCCCCCAATACAGTTTAGGGACATTATGGGTAAACATTAGAGCACGAGTTACTTCAAGGAGGTGTCTATTTTTGCGTTCAGCAGTCCCATTCTGTTGTGGAGTGTTGACACAACTGGTTTGGTGTAGAATCCCATGGTCACGTAGGTATCTTTGAAAAACTGAGCTGGTGTATTCCCTCCCATTATCACTTTGAATAGTAAGTATTGTGGCTTGAAATTGAGTTATAATCATTTTATAAAAGGTGATAAAGGTGGATAATACATCATATTTGTTTCCCAGGAGGTAAATCCAAGTTAAACGAGTGTGGTCATCGATAAATGTTACGAACCACTTGGCTTTAGTGAGTGAAGGTAATCGAGATGGTCCTTATATATCAGTGTGGATGATATTGAAAGGTTTGGAAAATTGGTGAGGATGCAGACTATAGGAGGATTTTGTGTGTTTTGCAATTTGACAGATATCACATGTAAAAACAGAGTCACTTTTATTTATAAGACTGGGAAATAATTTTGACATGCAATGATGGTTGGGGTGGCCTAACCTATAGTGCCAAAGTAACACATCTTTATTTGTAGAATTAGTAGATAAAGCAGATAAAAAATGAGCAGCTTGCATGTGTGACCCTTCTAGTTTCGTTTGACCCTTCAATTCTAAACAGTAGAGACCATCTAGAATCTTAGCTACGCCAATCGTCTTCCGTTGCTTCAGGTCCTGAAATACACAGTTAACAAATGAAAAATTGACATTACAGCTTAGATGATGAGTCACTGTTATGACAAATAAAAGACTGCATTTTAAACCCAGAGCAAAGAGGACATTGTGAAGTATTATATTATGAGATATATATGTAGTACCGATTCATTCAACCTTCAAAGATTTACCATCTACCACCTTAATATATACATCTGGTGGGCATGGTTTTATATCATTTAACAATTCTTCATTACTCATCATATGATCCGTAGCGCCAGAATCCACAATCCACATTTTCTGGTGATGAACATTTGTCTGTAAAGCAAGTACAACATTACCTGTATAGGCAGTATAACCGGCAGCAATGGTTGACCCTTGAGAATCATGTTTTTCAAGTATTTTCCTCAGCAGTTCAATTCTGTTTTGTTTTTTTCCTTATGTGGTTCCAGTATAGCCATGGTTATCATGTTTCTCTCTCTTTTGTGGTCTGCCATGAATCTTCCAGCAATTATCTCGGGTGTCCCCTTTCTTTTTACAATGATTACACCATTTTTGCTGGTTGTTTCTATTTTCTCCGTTGTTGCCCCCTAGACAGAAATCCACTAGGTTGCTGGATTTCACCCGTGATTGTAGAATCATCAGAGGTCAATCTCTGTAGTCATGGAGTTGACCAGCCAAGCCTGCACCATTGAGTTCTCAGCTTCCCAAGTAGCATACTTCTTGTTATTGGTAGCTGGTTTCTTTTCTGCTCCAGTCAAATAACCATACTTTCTGTTGGAAAGACAAAGCCCAAGGCCCAAGTCAAATAAACTTAGTGTTACTTATTAAATAGTTTTTTAGTTTACTCATTTATCTTTTCCGTCTTAGATCAGATAGGGATAGATAGCAATATCCTATCTTGAGTTATCCTTGTTCGGTTATATATATGATGTATTCCTACTCATTCAATATACAATAAAAGACAGAATCATTCCGTCAACCTCATGGTATAAGAGCTGGTGCGATTTCGGCCCTGTGTATCGCAATTTGGAGAAGACGCATGAAGCCGCCCTGCGACCAGAGGGACTCGGCGAACTCGGCGACGTGTCGGGGACCTGGGGACGTGTACCAGTGACCTGAAATCTCCTCGCGACCAGAGCGATTCGGCAACCTCGGCGACGTGAACCAACACTGACCCGCGACCCGCGACCCGCGACCCGCGACCAGAGGTTCTCGGCAAACCCTTCGACGCGAACCCACAGTGACGCGACCAGAAGTTGCGACTTGAAGACGAACTTGGTGACGTGAACACACTGACTCGCGACGTGAACCTACAGCGGCCACTGTTCTTCGACGCACCCAGAAGCAGGCGACGATGACACTTGAGGAATTTCCACATGTTCGGATCTAAGACGCACTGGAGGAATTCCAACTCGCACCCACGCACTGACAACGGTATATCATCACAGCATGTTCCTCTTCATCTATGGGAACCGAGTCGGTACCTCTAATGAGACACAACAATGATAATTGCCCAGAATTTGGAAGAATTACCTACAGTGGTCTCAAAGCGTTTCTCATGCATGTTCGGATCAATAGACGCACTGGAGGAAATTCCAACTCGCCACCCACGGCACTGACAACAGGTATATCATCACAGCAATCCGTTTCCTCTTCATCTATGGGAACCGAGTCGGTAACCTCTAATGAGACACAACAAATGATAATTGCCCATAAATTAAATGGAAGCAATTACCTACAGTGGTCTCAAAGCGTTCTCATGTATTTAAGAGGAAGAAGAAAGGAGGAATATATCACGGGAGAAGCCCCACAGCCAAAACCGGGTGATAGTAATTATAATACATGGTTTGCTGAGAACAACCTTGTAATGACTTGGCTGTGTAACTCGATGACTGTAGAGATTAGTGAAGGCTACCTACTTGCTAATACAGCAAAAGAGATATGGGACGCAGCAAGAAGAACCTATTCTGCCATAGACAACACTGCAGCACTCTTTCATATCAAGAAACTGCAAAGAGAACTAAAACAGGGTTCTATGACTGTAACTCAGTACTATACTGCCCTTACGCGCTTGTGGCAGCAACTGGACATGTTTGATGTCCATGAATGGAGTTGCAGTGGTGATGCTCAATTATTTAGAAAAATAGTTGAAAAAGAAAGGACCTATGAATTTTTGCTCGGCTTGATAGATGCATTTGAAGACGTGAGAGGAAGAATTATGGGACTGAAGCCACTGCCATCGTTGTTTGAAGCATTCAACATGGTAAAATGTGAAGAGAGCAGGAAGCAACTCACTCAGAATGTATTTACGCCATCAGAAAACTCTGCCTTGACAGTGCAAGGCAGTAATGTACCTGAACCAAGAGGAAGGAAGAATTCAAAAGGCTGGTGTGATCATTGCAACAAAAATGGTCATACGAGGGACATATGCTGGAAGCTGCACGGCAAACCGGCTAATCTAAAACAAAGAAGAAGACCTGAAAGCAAGAGCTATTCTGCAGTAGTTGATGAGGAGAAGAATGGAGAAACCTTAAGCCGGGAAGAATTACAAGTACTCAAACGGATCCTTGAGAGACACAATAACTCATCCGTAACTCCAAAGGCAAATCTGGTAAAGTCAGGTAATTCTATCATAGCTCTAAACGCCATAATGACCAATGATAACACTTGGATCGTTGACTCAGGAGCTACAGATCATATGACCGGTAATAAATCCTTATTCCAAACTTTAAAGTATTGTCACCACGAGAACCTAAAGGTGAAAGTTGCAAATGGAATATTTTCCAAAGTCTGTGGTGTTGGAACTGTCAAAATTCTTGAGAAATTAGAACTGCAGAATGTTTTATTTGTCCCAGAACTGGCATGTAATTTGCTTTCAGTAAGCAAAGTAACCAAGAGTCATCAATGTAGAGTGATTTTTGACGATGTTGGTTGTGTTTTTCAGGATTTGACAGCGAAGAGGAGGATTGGCATTGCTAAGGAATGGGATGGACTCTATTATCTTGAAGGCCTAGATAAATATGTGAGCAAGGCATTATTTAGTTCAGATTCTTTGAATAAAGATGTATTACTTTGGCACTCTAGGCTAGGCCACCCCAATTTTGGTTATATGAAACACTTGTTCCCAGACTTATTTAATAAAAATTCAGTTCCTTTTTTGTGTGAAACCTGTCAGCTTGCCAAACAAACAAGAACCTCCTATCCTAAACAATCTTATAAACCAACAGCACCATTCACCCTAATACACAGTGACATTTGGGGACCCACGAGAATTAAATCAACCTCTAATGCTAGGTGGTTTGTAACTTTTATTGATGACCACACTCGAGCGACTTGGGTATACTTGATGAAAGAAAAATCTGAAATTCTTAGAGTCTTCAAAGGTTTCCATGCTTTTATAAAAACTCAATTTCAAGGGGTAATTAAAATATTAAGAAGTGACAATGGGCGAGAATACCTTAGTACAGCCTTTAAGGAATTCCTGGACCAGCAAGGAATCCACCATCAAACTTCATGTACTTACACACCGCAACAAAATGGGATTGCTGAGAGAAAAAAACCGACACCTCCTAGAAATAACTCGAGCCATTATGATTGCCCGAAATGTTCCAAACTCATTCTGGGGAGAAGCCATTCTCACTGCAACCTACCTGATCAATAGAATGCCCTCGAGAGTCCTGAATTACCAAACCCCTATACAAAAATTGCTTGAAACCTACCCTAGTTCACCCTTAGTCTCGGACATTCCCTTGAAAGTATTTGGCTGTGTGGTATACATACACCATAATGATGGTAACAAGCTTGAGCCCCGAGCACTAAAATGTATCTTTCTTGGTTATTCCCCGTCTCAAAAGGGATATTGATGTTATTGTCCGACAACAAAAAGGATCTATGTCACTAAAGATGCTGTTTTTTCTGAGGACGACGCCTATTATCCCAAAATACCCATTCAGGGGGAGAATTATAACGAATGGCTAACTCCAGATTTCACTGCTAAACCAATGCAAATAGAAACTGCAACACACCTAAACATCGACATCCCTACCAATTCACCTACTACTGTCCCTGAACCTGAGCCAATAAACAATCTTGAATCAACAATCCCACAACACCAGAACTCTCAACCTAACCACACCAACTTGGGAACAAGTGCGGAACAGCAACAAAACACTGAGTCAGATGATGCAGATGAGCAACAAGAAAATAGAGTCCCTTCCACTCCAAGGCATAACCAGGACTCTGACCCAATGTTGAATCCTGATGATCTTGGTTGGCCTATTGCTCTCAGAAAAGGTGTAAGATCTTGTACTCAGCATCCAATTAGTAAATTTATTTCATATGAAAAATTATCACCAAAAATGCAGGCATTTACTACAAATCTCTCAAATGAGAGAATACCAAGGACATTCCATGAGGCAATTGAGAACCCAAATTGGAAGCAGGCTGTTAAAGAAGAATTGGAAGCTTTGAAGAAAAACAAAACATGGGAAGTTACTGATTTGCCCCCAGGAAAGAAGACAGTGGGTTGCAGATGGGTATTTACCATAAAATACAATCCAGATGGAAGCATAAGTAAGTACAAGGCCAGGCTTGTAGCCCGGGGATATACACAGTCTTACGGAATCGACTATCAGGAAACCTTTGCCCCAGTAGCAAAACTCAACACCATTAAGGTCCTCCTATCAGTAGCAGCAAATCTAGAATGGCCTCTCTACCAGCTAGATGTGAAAAACGCTTTTCTAAATGGGGATCTCGAAGAGGAAGTATATATGGAGATACCAACCGGATTACAGAATTCCAGTAATCGTTCTCCAAAGGTGTAAACTGCAGAAGTCATTGTATGGGCTGAAACAATCCCCTCGGGCTTGGTTTGGGAGATTTTCTCGTACCATGAAAAAAATGGGATACTCACAAGGCCAGTCAGATCATACCCTATTCATAAGGCATGCAGGCAACCGAATAACTGTCCTTATAGTATATGTGGATGATATTGTAATTACAGGAAATGATGAGGCTACCATACAAAGACTGAAGAAATCCCTGGCAACTGAGTTTGAGATGAAGGATCTTGGACAACTAAGATATTTTCTCGGGATGGAGATCGCTAGATCTAAAAAAGGAATTAGTGTCTCCCAGAGGAAGTACACTCTTGATTTACTGCAAGAGACTGGGATGCTTGGAGCCAAACCTGCAGAAACTCCCATGGAGGCTGATTGCAACTTAGAATACAAAGCGGATGGTGTACCTGTCGACACAGGAAGGTATCAAAGGCTCGTAGGAAAACTTATCTACTTAGCCCACACTCGTCCAGATATAAGTTATGCTGTAGGGGTAGTAAGTCAATTCATGAATAAACCCCAAGAGCATCATATGGACGCGGTTCAGAGAATTCTGCACTACTTAAAAATGAATCCAAGAAAAGGATTGTTTTTTGGAAAGGATGGGTCTAGAAGTATAGAAATTTATACTGATGCAGACCATGGAAGATCTTGGTTGGATAGAAGGTCCACCACAGGGTACACTACTTTCTTGTGGGGTAACCTAGTGACTTGGCGAAGTAAGAAGCAACCTGTGGTTTCAAGGAGCAGTGCTGAAGCAGAACTAAGAGCCTTGGCTCTCGGAGTCTGTGAAGGGATCTGGATAATCAGAGTTCTAAAAGAGTTGAGACTCATACACAATGCACCAATGAAACTATGGTGTGATAGCAAGTCAGCTATAGAAATGGCTAGAAACCCTGTACATCATGACAGGACAAAACATGTTGAAATTGATAGACACTTCATCAGGGAGAAAATTGAAGAAGGCACCATTAAGTTGTCCTATGTCAGAACCAAAAGTCAAGTAGCAGATTTATTCACTAAGCCATTGCCGAGGAATTCGTTTGAAGAACTAAAGAGCAAGCTGGGAATGATCAATATTTATTCTCCAGCTTGAGGGGGAGTGTTGGAAAGACAAAGCCCAAGGCCCAAGTCAAATAAACTTAGTGTTACTTATTAAATAGTTTTTTAGTTTACTCATTTATCTTTTCCATCTTAGATCAGATAGGGATAGATAGCAATATCCTATCTTGAGTTATCCTTGTTCGGTTATATATATGATGTATTCCTACTCATTCAATATACAATAAAAGACAGAATCATTCCGTCAACCTCACTTTCCTTTTCCCATCACATATAATCGAACATTTGAGGACCATTGGAAATAATTCTGTCCATTCAAGCGGTGGATGGTGATCGATATTAAGCTTGATTCAGAACTCCCTTGCGTATTGGTCGACGCCGTTGCTGTGAGTCCTGTCGCGTTGAAGTTTGGCATCATCTGGTTGCTAGGGCTGTCTTTAGAGAAGCCCATACCAAAACGAATCATGGTAGCTTTGATACCATGTGTGATTTTATAGTAAAATGTATGTTATATTTTATTTAGAATAAGCAACGGTATATATAGATACATAGGAGCAGTGTAGAGAGAAGGAGATTGCGGCTTTCTAGGGATAAGCCGAGATTCTAGGATACAATCAGATTCAAATAAGCAATCAGAATAAAATCAAACAGATTTAATACTAGACCTAACGACAGCCCTTAATGACCTAGGTTAACTGGAGAGAATATTAGACTAGGGTTTAATAGGCCTAAGGCCCATTAACTAACATATTTTTATTAGTTTCACCCTCAAAAATTGATTAAAATTATTCTCAATTTGAGTATTTTCTTCCTATTCATTTTCAATTTATGCAAAATATAAGCCATGCTATACTATTATATCAACACAACAAAGTTGGAACTTGAAACTTAATAGAAAAGAAGCATACAGTGTGCGAAGCCTACATATATAAATTAAGTATGCAGGCATACTGACGATGGCAAAGACTTTGACTTTCCAAACAGCTAAGCGGTAAGTCAGTAACCTCCCTCACAGCATAATAATACTGGCTGAAAAGAGAAAGAAAGGAGAAAAGGTTTTCTAATAAGAGGGGCAAGCTTGGAATATTAAAAAGCTAGTATAGACAGTTTAGTCAATATTAGACATAATATTTCTCTCCCCTCTAAAAAACCCCAAATTTGGAGGGGAGTAGAAAGGAAGGAAGGGAGCACTAAAAGATAAATTTCTTCCCTCCCCTCCCCTCTATTTTTTTTTCCAACCAAACACACTTATCTTATCTCCTCCTCTCGCCTCTCCTCCCCTCCCCTCAACAACCCTTCAACTAAACAGAGCCTAAGTCATTACTCATTAATATTTAGTCTAATATCTTACATTCCCCGTTTTGCACATAAAAATTCCACAAAAAGTAATTTTGTCTTGACCAAGAGTTTGGCCTTCTTCTATGAAAACTAGACAAATCCTCCCAATTAGAATGGTCAATGAAAAATAGAACGATGAGATTGTACAAAGTTTGGGACCGTAGGGACAAATGGAAGCTTTATTGGGAGAATCTAAAAGAAGTTGGTTAGAAAAGGGGGATGAAAAATGGGTGATAGTAGACAGAAAGTGAAGGAGACCTTAAGAAAGAATGGTAAACCCAACGTTAAAAAAAATTTGTAAAAAGAACCATGCCATTTAAGTATTGCAAGAATTGCTTTTGGCTATATAATTCAAGACTCCATCATAGACCTGTGTCTAACGAACCAACATCATTGATGGCTCAACTTTTCCATACTCATTGCAACCACCATATCACATCCCCCTTTTCTCTTGAAGTTTGGTACAGCTACAGTATCAATTGATACATCCCTAAACAAGCATGGCAAACCCACCCAAGAAAACCTTCACTCAAAGGGAAGAACCTCATTGGCAGACTCATCAACACAAACCCATATGAGAACTACGAAAAATATAAGCACAAATTAAAAGGAAGGATGTTCGGGTACCACATACTTTGCAAGACAAGAAAGTTCTCTTTTTACCCACTTTTAGCCATGGCGAGACAGGTTGAGGAGATTTTACACCGAAGTAGGTAGACGATTGAGGTCAATGAACAAAATACAAACTCATGGCAAGAGAAATTCAACTTGATTGTTTTTTTTCTCATAGATAAAGGAATTAATATTATTGAAGAAGAAAGATTGCAAAGATTGGAAGTAGAGATGCAGAGAATTAATATAGAAAAGACATTAAAGCAGCTAATTGTTAGGTTTAGGAAGGAAGAATGTAGGATTAGCGAGGGGAGAGGAAAACAAGAGAGAGAGAAGAATAGAAACTCCAGAATCAGAGTCTCAAATTCTAGAGAGGGAGAGATAATGATTTTTCTCGGAACAGTAGTTCATTTATGTTGTAGTAGGCTTGCATAATAACCTTTTATAGTATGCTAAAATCATTTGCATAATAACCGAAAGAAAACCATCCACAACTACCCATAACTGACAACAACTTAGACAATAAATCAGTAACTGAAACTGAAAGATAACTACCCACAACCAACAACATTAAGACAAGACAGTAAATAATTAACCCATTTGGAATCTACCCCTTAATCCTATGTTTCTTCCTAGAATAGACTAGAAGAGGACATTGGTATCCATCACTATACAAAATGTTCTATAGAGCCACCATATATCTCTATTAAGGAGACATATTTAGCAAAAAATACACAGGAGCCGAATACCAATGACAAGAAAATGATCTCATTTTACACTAACCATACACTAAAGAGTAGCAGTGACAGCATGTTGCCAGAAAAATCAAGTCCTTCATATGCACTTAGTGGCAAGGCGGTGTAGAAATTCTTCAAAGCGGCATATTAAACTTTATTTGGTAGTATCTTTAAAAATAAAAGATTTCATGGTGTAAACTTCCATGAAAATTAATTGCTGTTTTAAGCTGTTTGTGCATTCTCAAGAAATTAATCTGGTCTAATATGCATGGTGGAAATATCTCCTAGGTCTAGAGTATTTTCAAAATTTGTCTGGGCTATAGCACTTAGGGTGTTAAGAAGAGATATCTCTTCTTACCAGTTGAGATAAATCTTGTGTTTTACAAATTATCTATGCAAAGCTTATTTCTTGCAATAATTTTTCCATGTGAATTCTCGATAGATAGTTGTTGTAGTCAAAATTTTAGTTGATTGCATTTCAATTGAGGCTTACGTATCAGGTCAAAACAATGTGATGGAGACCTAAGAAAGCAAAGAGAAACACCACTAAAACAAATTTGTAGAGCGGAAGAACTATGGCCCTCAAGTACTGCAATTTCCGTTAGCTCCTCAATCAGGACCTCATCATAATGATGTAGGAAATGAATCAACAAGATGAAAACATAAAACATACTGTGTTAGGAAAAGCCTTCGATGAATCACCACCATGTGCACATTACAAGAAGAGGATCCTTAAGCCAAGCACATTTTCTCAATTGCATCTGCATATTCAATCCAACAATTACATATAAATCATACGAACCTATCATAATAATCGTCCAACAGAAAAAGTGAGCCACGGTTAAGAGTGTTAGCGAAGTTAACCTCTCAGAAATCCAAGTTTTATCTCAAAGCATAAACAAAGTAGATACGCTTTGATGATAAATTCAAGGAAAATGAAGTGACTCTTTAAACTGGTTCAGGATGGTAATTGAAATTATCCTCTTACTTTATGATGCATTAATAATTGTAAATCGAAGGTATGCAATTGGGGATTTATATTTGGTTGTTTACGTCATAGAATTAATAATTATTACCCTCACTCATAATACCGTATTTTAGTTTATCTATATATAATTGAGGTGTCTATATATTATATCTTATATGGAAAATATTATCTAATATAGGACTTCTAAAACTAGACGTGACGAAGATTATCACTTAAACATGGTGATCTAACAATTAAAGCCCAGATCTTGACATCATTTGAAGCGAAAAAGGACATAAATCTTTAATCCCACTCTGATGGAAAGTTTCTACTATTCTGAGCCGAACATAAAATTTGTGAATGCGCGCTATCGCTTTTTAATTTACACCCATAGTTCATTTAGCTTCCAAACTACTTCTTTGCGCAAGAAACTAATTTGAATGTATAATTCCATAACAACTCAAAGAACAAGTCAGGTGGGGCGCGTTTAACAGAACGGAGATGGCAATGGGAGTACCTGATGAAGCCATCTAGGGCGGAAGTGGAAGAAAAGGGGAGGCAAAATAGCAAGCAACGCGAGACATATGATGATCGTATCGATGATCCTTCGGGAAGAAAATCTGAAGCGAAGCCGATTTCTGGGCCCTGGAGCACTGGTAGCATTCAGCAATAGTTGTTGCCTCCTCCTAAATCTCAAAGCCCAAGAGCCGATTAAAGAATAAAATATTACATTTAGCACATGATTTTATCATAAACATTATTACACAAGGAACACTTGTACACTCCAAATTTTCTACAGCTTATTAATGTGGACACATGGCCTTATTACTCCAAATTTTTAAGGGACACATGGAAGCAAGGGGAGGCTGAATTGAGGTCTATATATACCCCTTCCCAAGCCTTCAAAGTTTGGTCATTTTGGCACTTAAAAGGGGGAGGTTTTGCTACAAAAAAATTGAGTTTAAAGGGCAAGAACACATAGGGAATAGCCAAGAATTATCAAGCCAAAATCAAGGATCAATCAAGGTATGTTAAAGCTTTTATTTGACTATGTTTCTAGCTAATTTCAAGTGGAATTTGGTGACATTATTCCAATGTATCATGCTATCCAATTTTTGAATTATTGAGGAGTGATTAGGGAAGGATAAAAACCATGATTTAGAGCTTGGATTGGCTTGCTTAGTTGATGCTCTGATTGATTTTGGAAGAAACTCCAAGTTCTCTAACTTGGGAACCTATTCGGCCAAGCTTGGCTCTATGGGTTAGAGATTGTTCCAGTTTAATTTGATTATTCCAATAAGTTTAGAATGTGTTTTTGTATGGAAATATGTCAAGAGAAGGTGTTTGAAAGCATTGAAATTAAAAAATAGAAATTCTAACCCTAATAAGCATCCTATTCGGCCAAGCTTAATACAATATAGGGAGTTTGATTTTGATAAAACCAAGTTGATATTTGAATTTTACACGAAAAATTGTATAGGAATGGCTCTTGAAACTTATTAAAACAAAGATGGAAATTAAAGTCAAAAAGTAAAAAAAAAAAAGAGGGCTATCGAGTTATCTCGATACCTAATGGTATTTTATATGTTATGATTGATAATATGGAATGTATTTATACATGGATTGATAGGCATTGATATACATGATTGATAAAAGGACCAAAGCGGCTGAAAGCTTTGGATTAGCAAGAGGTAGCATGGAACCTACAATTTTAATGTTAACTTGCATGGTTGTTACATAACGTGATTTCTTGAATATATGCCATATTGTATTTGAAATTATTTGATGATGATGACATGTGGGTTGATTGCATTGAATGCCTTGGCAATATGAATTAACATGTTGATTTTGAATAGATTAGAATGGTACTTACATGGCATACAAATAAGGAAGTGTTTATGAACTTGTTTGTAATATACCTTGCTTGCATGACATTATTATTGTAATTCCTCTGCTATTGAGATTTCTATAAAATCTCATTCCTCTTTATGTTTAAACAACACCAATAGGATCCTCAAGTGGTATGGCCAAGGGCAAGGAGGTGATGGCTCCATGAAGGAAAAATGTTGTGAAATTATGTTAGACTTTATGTAGAAACTATATAATAATTGTGGGACTATTATTTTGATGACTTTTAAGGGTTAAAAATTATGAAGAATTAATTATTATATACTGTGATATGTGATTGAATTATATTTGAATGGTTATGGTTTATTTTGATAAGTTTTGCATGAAAAGGATAGAAGTTAACCTAATTAAGGGCAAAGTTTAACCATGCGAGATTTTAGGCAAGGAGTTTGGATCTAAAACTTAACAATTTAATAGTTCATGTTTTTAGCTTTAAAATGAGTGGTATTTTATAAAATTTGGAGTTTTGTACAAAAAGTTATGCCTTTCTAAAGTTAAGCATAAATTCTGAAAAATTAGAAAAATTACCAAATGAACAGTACATTTTGTCATTGAAACTAGGCACACATGAGCTGGGTTCATACTCTGACATTAAAGAGCTCATTGCAAGCTTCAGGTAGGACTTAGAACTATATTAATTTGATTTTTCTAAAATTACTTATGATTTTTTTAAGGTCTAGAGAATTAGGGTTACAGTAAATAGCAACTTGAGAAGTTAAATTTAAAAATTCAAATTCTTTCAACTTAATGACTTGAGAAATGGTTCCAAGTGCTTCCACTTGATGTAAAATTGGGTAAATAGGTAAAGTGTGACATTTTTGGTATCAGAGTAAAGATTCTGGCTTACTGTAGCATGCTCTAATTATGTGGTCAATTTGTTATGAGCAAAGGTTCTAGACTGCTGTTTGATGATTATTGTGCTAGCATTGTGCTGTATTGTGTTGCATGGTATTATATTTGTTTGTTTGGTTGGCTATGTTATGAGAAAAGTACAAAAACCAAAAAGTGTGACAGCAATCACTTAGTGGAATTCATTGATCTAAGGATGCTTAGAGAGCCATACCCAGACTGGTATCACTCGATGGTAGAAGATCTCGACGATCCTACTACTTCACTGGGATATTACCAGCTACTTAGTTAGATCGAGGATATTCATTTTGAAGTAGACTCTAACCAAATTATAGGGTTACAGGAGGATGAAGCAGGATCCAGTACACGGCCAGCACTAAGCACACAACCAATGCTATGTTCACGCCAATACTTGGATTGGGCAACAATGACGATAAGGCAGGCCCCAGTAGCATATTACCTCCAAGGAAGAGGTTGATGTCAGTGACTAAGGAATTTTAAATAATGAAGGATCTGAATAAGGAGTTTATGTTTTTGGGTAGACATATTAAAAGAAATAAGAATTAATATGCCATAGTCTATCTTGATTTCCTCTATTAGGTTTGACTGTTATACACAATAGTCAATAAGGAGGGATAAACCCTCAACACTGATGTTTGGGGCGGCATATTGTTAGCTACCCTCCTAGACACCTGGATCTAGCAAGATGCCATACCAGTCATTTGCAAGAGTATAGATAGATGTACCTTCGAGCAGCTAATAGATGTTTTGGAGAACTTTGCTACTTATACTTTTCCTTTTCTTAGCCAGTTTTAGATAGTTGTATTACCAATGTGACTTTCGACATGACTGTTTGTGACTGGCTGAACTATGCTGCTGTTTTGTTTGTATATAAAGGTTATATATAAAAGTTAAAGGTTATATAACAATGTTGTTCCTTTTGTGGTTAAGAAGAAACAATAAGTATGGTGAGAACAAGACATAATGCACAAGTAGCAGAAGAACAAAATAGGCCCTCTATTGATCTAATTCAAATAATAATGAATCGATTAGAGGAACAACAGAAAATGATGCAAAAATTACAAGCAACCCAAGCTCGTTAGGAACAAGAAAGGGATGCTGTAATATCAGCAGCAGTAACAGCAATTATAACACAGTTACAACAATCCATGCAAGGAGCAGTCGGGATAGCACAACCAGTCCAACCTTAACCCCAAGAACTAGTAGTAGAGTAGGTAAGACCTACAAGGGAACCAGATAATTTGCAACAATAGATTACGTGCTTCTACAAGCATAATCCATCAATGTTTGAAGGCACACTAGATATGTAGGTAACTGAGGACTGGATTGCCTGGCTAGAGAAAATATTTAGAGCTATGGATTGCTCATCTGAAACCAAAGCATAGATGGCAATCAATAAGTTAGAAAAACACAAATTAACTATGAATCTTTTAAGGAGTAGTTTTATTTAAAGTATTTTTCAAGATCGGTGGAAGATGAGAAAGAAGTTGAATTCCTCATCTCAAAGCAAGTGGAGAAGAAATCTTTTGATGAGTACTTGGTGAGATACATTAAGTTATCTTGATACTCCACCTATTTACAACACATGAATGACAAGCAGCGGTTCACCGAGAAAATGATTAGGGGCCTAAGACCAGAGTTGACAGAAAAGGCAACCTTGAGACAAATTGAAAATTTCAATAAAGCAGTGGAAGCCTGCCAAATCACTAAGAGTAGTCAGAACTACTATGGTCAACTCCAAGGGCCAATAAGCCTCAGGGAAGGACGATGATCGAGGGAGCTTCCTATAGCAATAGGAAGGGGAGAAAATTCAATTTTAGCAAAAAGCCCAAAAAGGGTATGCATCGAGGAGAATTGGACACATTTGGGCAGGCCAAGAATTGGGAAATTTGTAGTAGAAATCACAGAGATTGACCATGCACAGCAAGTCAAAATTTGTGCTATCGTTGTGGAAAACCCAGACATTTTGCATGGGAGTGTCTATAAGGTATCGACAGTTCTCGGCCGTAGACTCAAGGCCGAGTGTTTCCCCTGACATAGGAGGATGCTCGTAAGTCGCCTGAGATGATCCAACGTATGATCAGTATAAATAATTGCATGGTGTATGCAATGTTTGATTCGGGCACATATTGTATGGTTATGCTAAGCAATTGGGCTTACTGTTGATACATTACTGTATGATTTGTGTGTTTTCACTCTTATTGGCACTAGAGTAGTAACCTTTAGTGTGTGCTTGAATTGTATTGTTTGGTATGCACATTATTGTACCGTTCTTGATTTATATGTATGCCATTCTATGATATTGATTTGATAATTGGCCTAAATTAGTTGTCATCTTATAGTGTTTTTCTTGACTGTAAAAATAAAATTTTAATTCTTCCTCCCAAGGAACTTGTCCCTTGCCCCGAGATGAGATTGAATTTCATTAATAAGGTCCAGGCAGAGAAATATTTGAGGCAAGGTTGCCAAGGGTAAATGGTATTTTTCTTGGTGCAAGTAGAGATAGAAGAGGGAATAGAGAAAATACCAGTGGTAAGGGAATTTCCAGAGGTATTCCCAAAAGAGATTAGTGGACTTCTACTAAAAAGGGAAGTATAATTTGAGATTGATTTGATGCCCAGGACATCACAAATTTTGAGGGATCCTTACTGGATGGCTCCTAATAAAATGACAGAATTGAAGAAGCAGATAGAGGAATTATTGGGGAAAGGTTTTATCCGACCTAGCGTATCTCCATGGGGTGTTCCTGTGTTATTCGTTAAAAAGAATGATGGGAATTTGGGATTATGTATTGATTATCGAGAATTGAATAAGGCAACTATTAAGACCAAGTATCTACTTCTCTGAATTGATGATTTTTTGGATCAACTAACTGGTATGACTATATTTTCTAAGATTGACTTAAAACCGGGATACCACCAGCTAAGGATTAAAGTGGAAGATATCTTGAAGACTGCATTCAGAACCTATTACGGACATTACAAATTTCTGGTAATGCTATTTGGATTAACTAATATGCCTGCAATATCATGGATTACATGAATCATGTTTTGTAGTGGTGTTCATTGATGATATCTTGGTCTATTCCAAATTCCCGGAGGAATATGAGCAGCACCTAAGGTTAGTATTGAACACATTTAAGGATAAATGGTTGTATGCCAAGCTCAGTAGGCATGAGTTTTGGCTTGAAGAGGTAAAATTTTTGGGACATGTGATTACCCAGAATGGAGTAGTTGTAGATCCCTATAAGGCAGAAGCAGTACTAAACTAGGAACGACCTAAGATAGTGACAGAAGTTAGAAGTTTCCTAGGCCTAGCAGGGTACTACAAGTGATTCATTCAAGACTTTTCTTGAATTGCCCAACTCCTGACCAAGCTTACCAGGAAGAATCAACCTTTTGTGTGAAATGAAAAATGTGAGGCGAGTTTCTGAGAGTTGAAGCAGAAATTGACTTCTACTCCTGTCCTGATTATTTTGATCCAACACTACCATATGTAGTGTATATTGATGCTAGTAAGTAAGGATTGGAATGTATGTTGATGTGGTAAGGGAGAGTAGTTGAGTCTCTGTCTAGCCGTAAAGCTAACTTTATAGGTAATGACATGAAGCTGATAAGCCCATTAATGTTTTAGTAGATCCCAAAATAAACTAATGAGAATAATATTAGAGAAGTGCAAAATTATAATTTTCATATAGTTCACAAAAAAGATAATAATCCATAAATTTGCATTTAACAAACTTGATGTCGATAATAGTGATACAGTACCTCAAATCTGGGACTCCATGCCTCAAATAAATCAAATGAAATGCATTAGAAAATATTTGGTGAGATTTTTTTTTTTGGGGCTAACGCTGAGAAGTATCTATGACTAGTTTTGGCATTTTAAGGATTGTTGTGACTAATACCTAGTAGAAACTTACAAGCCAAAATACCTATCATGGAGAGCAAACAAAACTCCATGATACATCAATCTCAATGGAGTCCACTTGAGAAAGGAGAGCAGAGACATATGCAGCAATCTATAAGAATAATCGGATGCAATCAAAAGAAGAACTATATCATATACAAGAAGTCAAGAACTCCACCATACGGATATGTTTTCAAACAGATAATTGTTGGTAATAAAATGTGATAAATCCATACCAAATCAAAATTGAAGAAGTTAACCAAATAATCACCAACCATTACAAAAATTTAAGGGATAAAAATAAAGATTAAAGATCAAAAGCACTCATGAACTTTTGCTAAAAATTCACCCAATGTCATGAACTTTTGCTGGGCTCAAATCTATCAATAGAAGTTTATAAATAGCTCAATAATGACAATGCTGTTAAATTGAGAAAACGTCATTCCTTTAGTAGTGGGACTCAATATTTTTAATCAAATTATCAAAATACCCCCGGTTAAAATAATAAAAAGATAAAAAAAATCCATCAACTTATACCAAAAATTCACTAAACATCATAAATTTTGAATGAAAGTACCAAAATACCCCTAATCTTGAAGGACTATTACATTAAAGTGTGTTAAAGATTATTAATTATAATAAAATTTTATATCCCCAATATTTATAATTAAAAAGATTATTAATTTTTTTAATAATTTTTTTTTCTTGATCACCCAATTATTTTTGTTGGTATAAAAATCAGCAAATTGTTATAATTATTATATTAATTATTATGGCTGAAAATATTTTAATGACATAAGTATTATACATAATAATTAAATATTTTTGTAACTTATTGGGTTTTATATTTTAACATAATTATAACTTGTCCCAAAGTGCTTTAATTATGAAGAATTGTTAAATAAAGTCAATAAAAAAATCTATATTTTAATCCTTTGATTAGTATTCATTTAATATTTTCATATTTTTAATTCAATTTAAAAAAATTTAATTGAATCTAAAAAATATTATATAAGGCTGTTCTAAAGTTTGATTGAAATAAAGAATCTGAATCCATCTTGTAAGAAGCGGGCTTTTTTCTTGAAAGGGAGATAAACCGATAAGACCATCATGAAGTTGGGGAGAGATGACGGTCTCTTTTTTTTACTTGGGGTATTTTGGTACTTTTATAAAATATATTGTGGGTCCAACTATCAAAAGTGGCTTTAAATTCTCTCATAGAATTAAACATAAACATTGATTATGAAATTTAATAACATAGATTGGAGGATAAATATATGACTCCACATACATTTGATCTAAACATATTATTTTCAAAAGATACCCATAATATCTATTAATAAAAAAAAATTGGGGATATAAACAACTTATCGATGAAAGCAATTCAATTCAAACTTAAACTTTTTTGCATGAGTTATTTTAGTTATAAAAATTTATTATAATTGATAATCTCTAACACACTCTAATACAATAGCCCTTCGAGATTGGAAATATTTTAGTGCTTTCATTTAAATTATATAGTGATTGGTGAATTTTTTATATAAGTTTATGAGTATTTTTTATCCTTAACTTATTTGTTTTAACTAGAGCTATTTTAGCACTTTCATTAAAAATATCATGAGTCTCGCTACCAAAAATAACAGACGTTTTCTCAATTTAACAGCGCTTATTCGACTATTTTTAAACTTACATTGGTAGATTTGAGCCTAGTGAAAGTTTATGGTATTGATAAGTTTATGAGTATTTTTTACCCTTAACCCTGAAAATAAGTACATTATTTCAACATCACTGCCACTCTTAAATTAATTCTAAAAATTGTAATAAAAAAAAACTCCCTCATGTCCCTTGTATAAGTTGCTTTCCACGTTTTTTAAATAGGGAAAAGTTGTTAAATTGCTTTATTTGTTCAAGGATATCCAAGCATTCCAATTAAACCCTTATCAATTAAAGAAATACCTCCTCAAGTTACGAGAAAACCATTCTACGGTTACAAAGGGAACGTCATTTATTTTTTAACTTGGCACCTCAAAATTTGGACCAGGTTTTATATTTGTAAGGCACTTTAAGGCACCAGAGGGCACATATTCATCATCATTTATATGTTGAACTATAAGTATTACTCATTACTATTTAGTCTAACATTTGACGTTTCCTGTTTTGCACATAAAAATTCCACAAAAAGTAATTTTGTGTTGACCAAGAGTTTGGCCTTCTTCTGTGAAAACTAGATAAATCCTCCCAATTAGAATGGTCAATGAAAAATAGAACGATGAGATTGTACAAAGTTTGGGGCCGGAGGGACAAATGGAAGCTTTATTAGGAGAATCTAAAAGAAGTTGGTTAGAAAATGGGGAAAAAATGGGTGATAGTAGACAGAAAGTGAAGGTGACCTTAAGAAAGAATGGTGAAACCCAACGTTAAAAAACAATTTGTAAAAAGAACCATGTCATTTAAGTACTGCAAGAATTACTTTTGGCTATATAATTCAAGACTCCATCATAGACCTGTGCCTAATGAACCAACACCATTGATGGCTCAACTTTTCCATACTCATTGCAACCACGATATCACATCCCTTTTTTCACTTGAAGTTTGGTACAGCCACAGTATCAATGGATACATCCCTAAAGAAGCATGGCAAACCCACCCAAGAAAACCTTCACTCAAACGAAAGAACCTCACCGGCATACTCATCAAATCAAAACTTCTGAACTTACACAAAGGCATGTGAGAACTACGGAAAATATAAGCACAAACTATTAAAAAGAAGCATGTTAAGGTACCACAAACTTTGCAAGGCAAGAAAGTTCTCTTTCTACCAAGGTACTGAAAACCAGATCGGTAATTGAATCAGTTAAGACAATGTGTCAAGGGCTAGTAGGTCAGATCAGAGTCAAAGTGGGGGTCAAATAGATGAGAAATAAAAAAATAAAAAAATTTAAATTTTCCTTAAGAACTAGGTATCAATTTAATATCTTGAATTACTAGTAAAATAATCACATCCTTACAATTTCTTATAATATCATACTATTAAAATTACTAAATATTCATCCCAACAAAATATTAAAATAGATATATGATAACAAAATATTCCTCCCTATAATTATTCAATCACTAAGTCCTAATTATCAACAAATTTTGAAAAACTCATCAAAATATGTTTTTTTTAGAAAAAGGGGGACTCGGGTTAACCCACTAAACTAGATGGGTCACCCGAGTCATCACCGGGTCACACCGGCTCAGTCCAGGTCATCCCGGGTCAAAGTGACCACGATTCATAAGCTCAACCAGACCGGTTTCTTGGCTAGTTCGCCAAGTTTCGGTCTGAACCGACCAGTCTGGTTTGGTTTTTAATACCATGCTTTTTACCCCTTTTTGGCCATGGCAAGATAGGTTGAGGAGATTTTACACCAAAGTAGGTAGACGATTGAGCTCAATGAACAAAATACAAACTCATGGCAAGAGAAATTCAACTTGATTGTTTTTTTCCCTCATAGATAAAGGAATTAATATTATTGAAGAAGAAAGGTTGCAAAGATTGGAAGCAGGGATGCATAGAATCAATATAGAAAAGACACTAAAGCAGCCAATTGTTAGGTTTAGGAAGCAAGAATGTAGGAATAGCGGGGGAGAGAAAAAGAGAGAGAGAAAAATAGAAACTCTAGAATCAGAGTATGAAATTCTAGAGAGGGAGAGACAACGATTTTTCTCCGAACAGTAGTTCATTTACATTGTAGTAGGCTTGCATAATAACCTTTTATAGTCTGATAAAATCATTTGGTTAATAACCGAAAGATAACTATCCACAACTACCCATAACTGACAACAACTTAGACAATAAGTAAGCAACTGAAACTGAAAGATAACTATCCACAACCAACAACATTAAGATAAGACACTAAATAACTAACCCATTTGGAATCTACCCCTTAATCCTATGTTTCTTCCTAGAATAGACCAGAAGAGGGCACTGGTATCCATCACTATACAAAAAGGTTCCTTAGAGCCATCTTATATCTCTATTAAGGAGACATATTTAGGGGGGAAAAACACATGAGCCGAATGCCAATGATAGGAAAATGATCTCATTTTATACTAACCATACACTAAAGAGTAGCAGTGACAGCATATTGCTAGAAAAATCAAGTCCTTCATATGCACTTAGTGGTAGGGCAGTGTAGAAATACTGCAACTTCAAAGCAGCATATTAAACTTTATTTGGCAGTATCTTTAAAAATAAAAGATTTCATGGTGTAAACTTCCATGAAAATTAATTATAAAAAATGTAAAATTAATTGTTGTTTTAAGCTGTTTGTGCATTCTCAAGAAATTAATCTGATCTAATATGCATGGTGGAAATATCTACAAGGTCCAGAGTATTTTCAAAATTTGTCTTGGTGGTAAGCTACCCAGAAAAATCAAACCTAGGGTGTTACGAAGAGATATCTCTTCTTACCAATTGAGATAAACCTTGGGTTTTACAAATTATCTACGCAAAGCTTATTTCTTGCAATAATTCTTCCATGTGAATTCCAGATAGATAAATGTTGTAGTCAAAATTTTAGTTGATTGCATTTTAATTGAGGCTTACGTATTAGGTCAAAACAATGTGATGGAAACCTAAGAAAGCAGAAAGAAACACCACTAAAACAAATTTGTAGAGCGGAAGAACAATGGCCCTCAAGTACAGCATAAATTTCTGTTAGCTCCTCAATCAGGACCTCATCATAATGACGTAGGAAATGAATCAACAAGATGAAAACATAAAACATATTGTGTGGGGGAAAGCCTTTGATGAATCACCACCATGTGCACATTACAAAAAGAGGATCCTTAAGCCTAGCACATTTCCTCAATTACATCTGCATATTCAATCCAACAATTACATATAAATCATATGAACCTATCATAATAATTGTCAAATAGAAAAAGTGAGCCACAGTTAAGAGTGTTCGCGAACTTATCCTCTTAGAAATCCAAGTTTTATTTCAGAGCATAAACAAAGTAGATACGCTTTGATGATGAAATCAAGGAAAATGAAGTGACGATCTTTAAACCGGTTCAAGATGGTAATTGAAATTATCCTCTTAGTTTATGATGCACTAATAATTGTAAATCGAAGGTATGCAGTTGGAGATTTATATTTGGTTGTTTACATCAGGGAATTAATAGTTATTTCCCTCACTCATAATACCGTATTTTAGTTGATCTAGGATATTTGAGGTGTCGATATATAATTGCTTATATAGAAAATATTATCTAATATAGGACTTCTAAAACTAGACACGACGAAGATTATCACTTGACCATAGTGATCTAACAATTAAAGCCCATATCTGGACATCATTTGAAGCGAAAAAGACATAAATCTTTGTTGGATTTTTGGGTTTAGATCCGCCCTTGATAGGCCGGATTATTTGATTTATATTAAGAAAATATTCCAATAAAATATCCAAGCAAAATTATAATATTTTGACTCAGTCAAACGTCTTGAATCAAATCCAACCGGTTACGATATAAGTTAAATTAATTTATATTGTATAGATTAAATATTAAAGATATATATTTAGAATTAATTAATATTGATTCTGGATTTAAATTCAAATTCTTAATGTTACCAGTTAAGAGATATTTGAATATTCGAATTCAAATTTAAACTGATGAACTTAGTGGATATTTTGCCTTCCCAAAATACCATTAGCCAAAGTTATGAATATATACCTCTATTTATCAGTTCAACTCACCCAGTTGTTGAGTATTCCTACTCTCTCCTCTCTCTCTCTAATATTCTCTTTTGTGTGGTGCCTTGTTGTGCCACTCAAGTTTAGACTCTAATAGTCTAAACTTTGCATGAGCCGATAGATCAACTCATGGAGCTCCGGAAGAATAACCCAGATCTGAACATGGATCTGACCCGGTATGCATTTCTTGTTTATGTTTAATATTTCTAAAATTGGCATCAAAGCTGCACTAATCTTGAGGCTGTGTTATTTTTTTAAAAAGTTTTTTTTTGGGAAAGGGGGGGGAACAAGATATTTTTTTAATCTTTATTCCACTGCACATTCTTTTTTTTCTCTTCCTAATGTTGAAGCCTTATATATATATATGGTGTTATATATACGTGGTATTGACGTTTGCTTTGTTTGTGTGCTGAGTTCTGTGTATGCTAAAAATACATATATTTGCTATCTATTTTGTGGATGTGGTTTAAAAATGAGTCTTTAAACCTGTTTAAACATATAAGAATGCAACTTTAATCCTATTAAAGCTAAAGAACTCAGAAAACACAAGTTAAACTGGACCAGATATTGTAGGGAATCATGAAGCCATCAGCTATGGAAGCTCAAATTTGGGTAATCCAAAATGAGAGTTTTGCATGCAAAAAAGATATAAACTTATAGGGCTCATCAAGATGATTCTAACGATACCTAGATTTCATTAAATGAAGTCCAAACAAAGAAGATATGAATGAGAGAAATTTATGGGTCTTTTTCCCATTCCCATTAATGGAGCTTGAAATTGGGTTAAAAAGAGGACATTTTTGGGATCACAAAGGGCATAAACATATAGTGTTCAAAGAGACAATTCCAACGATACCAAGAACATGAAAACTGGTGCTAAAATGAGAGAGATATGGCCATTCAAAATTGGCAGGTTGAACAGACCTGCCGGAGCTCCAGTCCAGTTGGCCCAACTTGGCTGGAGGTTAAAGACGATGATGTCATCGCTAGGGCCTTTGACCAGTCAATGGTCAATGGTCGTTGACTGGTCAATGGTCAAAGTTTGACATTTTAAATTAAAAAACTTTTTCCTCTCACTTTCCTTAGTAGTAAATAGGGTCCATCTCTAGATCTAACAGTTAAAATAAATATTTTATCCATTTTTCTTGAATTTTTGGTTTCTAAAACCTTTTGAAAAGCATTTGTGGGTACATGGGATCTCCAATTGAAGTGTAGTTTGTTCCTAAAAATTCCTAAATTCAAGAGCTTCATTTTGATATGCAATTAACCTATATTTGAAGCAAATTTGTACCTATTTTAAAGTAGAATAAAGTCATTCTATACACAGAAAACACCTAAAACCTTCATAATTGAATTTAACTTCAAAATTAGTTTTAAATAGCTTAACAGAATTTTCTCAGATGAGATAAAAAGTTGATATTTATACTGTAAAGTTTTTTATAATTAAAAGTGATTTAGATATGTCTATTTTTCACAAAATACACTCATAACTTCAATAGATAGGAAATAATAATTAATTTTGCAGCAATCTAAATGAGAAAACCTTATTAAGCAAAGTTAATAAGTCCTCTCAAATCGTCACACACATTGAAGAGATCGAGATTGAAAGGAACATCACCCTTTTTCACAAGTATTGTGATAAGGGGCATAACCACAAGAGGTGCAAGGCTATCATCTCAAAAGAAACTAATAGAAGGTATGTTGCAAAACACATCCTATGAAGTAGATATTGAGTACTACGCCAACATGCTAAATAAAGCTACAAGAAGAGTTAAACACACAAGGTAAGGCAAAAAAAATTGGCACGTGGGTTAATGCGATACAAGTAAGTCAATCCCACTCTTAAAACAATAATGAGACTTTTTTTTTAATGCTTGAATGTTCTATTGGTTGAATTTTATGTTAAATTCCTACCCTAGAGTTGAATTAAACAAATTCTATTTGTTTTGAATATTTATGCAATTATGATAAAATAATGGGTTATTATTTTTCTTATAATTGCTTTAACTGAGTGGGAGTTTCTAGATCGTGATATCTAGAAATCCAAAAAGGAGAATGTGTTTAAGTAAGATTATAGTTAAAAGGGTGATGAGCTAACTAGCACAAGTGGGATGGGAGCTAACATAGTTGACTGTTGAATTAGTAAATTTGTCATCTAATTAATCTTTATCGTACTTGAACAAATACAAATTGCATACCTAAATGCATAATAGTCTATGTGACCAAGTTATGACAATTAAGTCCATTTGACTGAGTTTATAACAACAGAACAAGACACTGTAAAATCTCTTGAAAAAAGAGACGTCAAGGACGTTTTTCCAACTATTTTTCAGCACTAAAAAGTTGAAGCACTTTGAAAGATATAGGAAGCTTATGGCTACCTTAAAGAAGAAAGAATAATATTGCTCGAATCACCATACTTAGTGCAAAGTACAATAGCATAACATGCCAATTCGAGCAATACAACATGGGCTATGAGGATGGCCTTGAGAGATGAAATTGTTGACACTCTTGTCACAAAGAACTTAGTCAATTTTTGATGCTCATAAGACTTAACGCTTCCAGTAGGCATAATACATGAGGTAAAATGTCAAATAAGACTAGGAAAATGAGCCAAACTTCTTTCTAATATAGCAAGTGAATGCTGTCAAAAGGATTCTCCTAGTGATTAGTGGAAGCACATAAATATAAACCTTACTTACAATAAAAGGTTGTGACCTTCAACGATGTGGTTTGCCACATTAAGCTTGAGACTAAAAGGTTAGAGGTTGGAAAATCCACTAGCCACATGTTGTTAACTATAGAAGTAGAGAATTCATCCTCAAAACCTAACTTTAATAAAGGCAATAAGCCTACAAAGAGACTAGACCTAATAAAGGTCAAGTTTAATTCTTGTTGAGAAACAATACACCTTTACAAGAATCACTATGAGTAGCAAAAATGCGTAGGGTCTCCTCGCATTTCATATGTGCATCTGACATTATTCTCATACCTAAATCTAATCCTTTGTGGATTATAGACTTAAGGGTAATGAACTATGAAGGCAGTGCTTTCATTGATTTTCATCAATCTCATAAAAGGGCAAATGGCTCTTGAATAAAAATAGTGCAAGAGTAGAAGTCAAAGGGATTGGAACCTACACATTAACTCTACAAAGAGAACCACCCTAGTACTATCTAATCTACTCTATGCTCCATATACTAATGAAATCTTTTGTCTCTTAGTTCTTTAGTTAAGAACTAATTAGCAATGGGACAGACTTTTGAAATATGATTTCAATAGTCTTAGAAACAATAATTCCAATTTCATACCATGTGAAAATTGCCTTGACTGTCTTTGATTACACCTTGGGGCCAATTTCAAAAATTTATCCAAGGATTGTACTATGGGCACAACCTCGGGTCGTTTCACTTGTGGAGCCGAAATTAAGATCCTAGATTAACTAAATGCCATGGTTATGCAAATTAAGTTGGAAAAGGTTGGGGGTTTTCATTGACTCTTGTAATTAAGGTAAAATGCAATAGAATGTAAATGTATTTTTGGATTTTTAGGAGATTAAAATGAAATGGATGAAAATCAAGTACTGAATCAATTGATAAAACCTCTTGAAAATGGATTCTTGGCAATCATAGTTCTCTTAAGATGTGGGAGTTTTAGAAATTCATTAGGTTTTCTTGATAACAACCTCAATAACTCATTGAGTCCAATGCTTACATTAATGAACTCATTAATGAAAACATTGTTAAGCTTCCCTAATATGCAATTAAGAATGATTAACGCAAAAGGTTCAATGCAACAGAAAATCAACTCATCATCAAAACATGACCATGCAAGATGAAGAGAATCAAGAAAGCTACAAAGAACATATATGTAACTACATATATTGAAGCATGAAATCCAACATTAACCAATCCAACTACAAATATGAATCATCAACTAATGATTACATATCAATCAAAGTCTTTAACTAAGAATTTACAAATCCTAGACCTAGGAATTCATAAATACATAGCTAAACTAAGATGAAACTGAAACTCCCCTTTTAAGTTCTTAGAACTCATGCCAATCATTCATCTTCAAGAGCTGGAGGAAGCCTAGCCACTCATGGTGTGCAGAAACATCTCCATTGAAATTGACTCAGTGTTGCCCATGGATGAAGATGACAGTGGAAGATGAGGGATTAGGGTTCTTGTGGGAGAGATGAGAGAAGATGAAGAGAAAACGTGGATGGTGGCTGAATATCCGTGTCTGACCTCACTCATACCAAAAATAGGGTTTCTAACCTGAATATGACGTGTCTGGGTTGGTTCATGAAAGTGGGCAAGTCAAATTTTCCTGAAATGGTTGGGTCTAATTTTGCTGATACGAGGGGTTCACCGCGGTGAACCATGGCAGAGAGTTTCTTTCCTGAAGGCATACGTTCACTGCGGCGAAGGAAGAGTGTGCCATGGTGAACCATGGCAGGGGCTCCTCTTTTTGCTCTTTGTGCCTTGAGTCTTCAATCTTGGCTCCAATCTCAGGTGTCCTACACTGAAAAGCAACAATTTAAGGCATCAATTGTCCTAAAAATTAATTGAATACAATTAATAACCAATTATGATGATTTTACCCTCAAAAAGACACTAACTCAATGCAAGGATTCTTGATCTAAAATAAGCTCAATTATAGCCAAAAGAGCCAGAAAATGGAATAAAACCAAGAATGATGTAATAAAAAGATAAGAATAATTTGAGCTCAATCACCATGCTATATTAGACTAAAGTCATATTGATCAAGAAAAAAAATCTAGGCATGACATAAAATCTAGAAAGGGTCTAGAATGATATTTTTGAAATTATCGGTCAAGGAAGGGCAAAATAGAAAAATTTGACAAAAATTCTAAAAATTTCCAAAAAAAAAGTAAAAAGGTAAATTAGAGGTTTTGGAACCTCAATTTAGGCCTTGAAGGTGGAAATGGAAAGAAAATAACTTATTACAGAATTTCCTAAAAACAAAGGTTTTTTGGGAAAAATAGTAAAAATTGGGCAAACATAATTATTTTAAATATGTGGAGGCATCAATAAATTTAAAAAACTATGAGAAAATTATTTAAGAATTTATTTGAGTTTATAAAATTATTTTCAGGCCTTGGAAGTGCATAAATTAATTTTAGAATAGTTATTACCAAAATCTTATTGGTAAAGCTCGATTTTGGAGAAAATTCAAATTGCATAGCTAGAGGTTGAGATAAATCTCAAAATTTTTCTGGGGGCTTTCCTATATTAAAAGGGGATTTTTGATGGAGAGAAATGAATTTTTGGAGGCCCAGAACTATTTTTAAAAATAGTAACTGAAATAGTGAGTTTTGGTTAGAAATTGATATTTGTGATTGGGCCACACTTCTTCTTCCTTTTAAATTAGTTTTAGGCTTCATATTGGGCCAAGAGGGCCAAGAAATTTCATGCAGCCCACACCCTTCTTGTCAAAGAGTTTAGGCCCAATTCAAGCCCAAAATCCAAAAGAAAAATCAAGAAGAAGGAAACTTGGCTTGACCTGAAAACTTGAGGCATATGATGAGGGACACATAGCCCCTTAAGTGGCAAAAAATGGTGCCACAATGGAGGGGAGAAGGTTAGATTTGAAGCTCTATAAATACCCCCTAATTGCTCTTAATTCGACCAAAATAGAAAAATTAGGGGAAATTCTATCAAATTGAAAACTTACCACTAAACAACACCTAAAACCCTCTAAATTCAAGGAAAACTATCAAGCTCTAAGCTAGGATCCATTAATGTATGTCTAAACTTGATTTTGGCTTGATTTAAGGGTTATTTAGATTGAAATTTCATGACAAATCCCAACGTGTGATGCTGTCCATTTTCGGTCTGTTCAAGGATGGTTTAGGAAAGGATAGAAACCATGAATATGGGCTTGAAATTGCATGTTTAATTGATATTTGGATTGAATTTTGGAAGAAAACTAAAGTTAGGGTTATATAGACCCTATTTGGTCACTATGAGTTCTTGGAGTTAAAGATTGTTTCAATGTGATTTGATAACTCCAATGAGTTTGAAAAGTGTTTTTGTATAGGGAAACATTAAAGAAAAGTGTTTAAAAATATTGGAATCAAAAATGAAAATTTTGGAACCTTAAACCTGCCTATTCGGCCAACTCCATTTGAAGGGGAAGGAATATGATTTTGATAAATCTGATTTGACATTTGGATTCTACATGAAAAATTGGATAGGAATGGCCTAAGAGATTGGTTAAAACAAGGAGGAAATAATTATGTTAAAAATCAAGAAAAAAAGGGGTTTAATTGAGTTTATTGTGTTTTATGCTTGGGTTATTAGTAATTTGGAATGTATTTATGCTTGGACTGATAGGAATTTTACAAGAGATCAAAGAGGAGCACAATCATACCAAAGAGGCTAAATTGAATAAGTAATCAAGAGGTAGCATTGAACTCATAATTTGAATGCTATCTTACTTGTTTAAATATGTATGTGTTATTTGATTTATGTTGCCATGATGTGATTGAGCAAATTATGTGATTATGTATGGAATTCTATGTTAGATATGCCTTGGCATTATGTTATGGGGAATGGAATAATCGCTTGATTGATTGCTCTCTTTTTATGGCAAATGATATGCACATGAAATATTGCATAATGATGTTGATTTTATGTTCACATGTCACATTTTTACGCAGCATAAATTGCATGATAATTATGATTCATTGCTATTAAGATTTTTATGAAATCTTATTTATTTATGTTTAAATATTCATCAACTAGGGGTTGGACTAAGCAAAGACAAGGGAAAGAACATCATTTTGGGAGATAATTGATTATTATGCCTTTTTGAAACAATGTTTGTAATTATTATGGATTATTGTGAATTATGTTGAATATTTGTATTAATGATCAAAGGTGATATGGATGTGAATATTTGATCAAGAAGTCATGTTTTAGCATGGATTATGTGATTGGAATGGTCATATGGCTTGAAAAGGGAAGAATAACCAAGAACGACAATTAAAGGGTTGAAAGTTGACTTTTTAAGGGTAAAGTTTGACCAATGAGATTTTGGTTGAAATTTAGTAGACTTATAGATCATATTTTTAGCTTTAAAACAAGTGGTATTTTATTAAAATTGAAATTTTGTACAAAAAGTTATGCCCTTCCAAAATTAGGCATAAATTCTGGAAAATTAAAAAATAACCATATGAACAGTACCAGTTTGCGTGAATTTTGGGATTAACTGGTAAGTTTTGGATACCAATGAA
Organism: Neltuma alba; assembly: GCF_004799145.2. Lineage (NCBI taxonomy): Eukaryota > Viridiplantae > Streptophyta > Magnoliopsida > Fabales > Fabaceae > Neltuma > Neltuma alba. The sequence continues at coordinate 243,976 of NW_021635221.1, forward strand.
TATTTTTCCTTTAAAAATCATGTTAAGAGCTTTAAATAGAATCTAGTACTACTTCATTTTGATTTTGTCAGAATTAGTTATGAATTTTCAAAGTTTGGCCTTTGGTAGGGTTATAATGAATAGCAACCCGGATTTAAGAAATTTTAAAGTTCAAATTTTTCTAGCTTAAGGCCATAAGAAATGATTCTAAAGGGTTCCAATTGAGGTAAAATAGGGTCTAGAAGTAAGGTGTGACACCTTTCCTATGTGGAGAAAGGCTCATTATTTGAAGCCCATTTGAGTCTCACTTACTAAAGTGGAGAGGGGCAAATTAGTGTTAAGGGAAAGAGGTTCTATTGAAGAAAGAGAGAAGCCTTTTAAGAGAGAAGAAGAGAAAAAGCATTTTCACATCTTCACATGGTAGTCTCAGTAAATCATTGTTTGCACATTTATTAACCGTTAGATTAGGCTAAAACTTGTTTAGCTGATTTGAAAACATCTAGTGTGTCATTTACAACGGTTGTATAATCCGTTCGTTACCTGTAATAAGAGATAGAGTTTTTTTTTGTGGCCTCTGGTTTAAGTAATTTTTGGCTTCTTCATTCTCTAATGTAAGCTTGTAGCTTTAGTTGTTTGGCTGGTTGTTGGCACTTGGTTGTACCTTTATATGAGACTCTCTTGTATCCTATTTTGATCATAGTAGAGCTATGATTTTCTTTAGTCTGGACGACCCGTGGTTTTTACCCTTGCATTGATGGGTTGTTCACGTTAATAATTTTCATGTCTCTTGTGTTATTTAATTTCTGCCATATACTTGATTTGTTTCCTGACAGATTATTTCAAGTGGTAAGAAAATATTTCTGCTGCATATAACTCATAAGGTTAAGTTGCATGTTTTTCTCATCATAGTGGTATCAGAGCCTGGCCCTCAGGTTGTTTGGTTGATTGTTGAGTTGCTTGACTTGTTGAATGATGGAGACATATATAAGTAGGATGGTTTCTTTAAATGGAAGTAATTATCATTTGTGGAAGGTCAAGATGAAGGATTTGCTAATTGTTAGGAATTTGCATCTTTATGTGTTTGCTACTTAGAAGCCGGATTCTAAGTCTGATGAGCATTGGAATTTCCTGCATCAGTAGGTGTGTGGTTTTATTTAGCAATTTGTAGATGATAATGTTTGCATTCATGTTGCTAATGAGGCAAATGCAAAAACTTTGTGGGGGAAGATTGAATCCTTGTATGCCTCTAAGTCTAGAAATAACAAATTATATTTGTTAAATTGTTTGATGAACTTGAGGTATAAGGATGAGACTTCTATTTTTGATCACTTGAATGTTTCCAGGGCTCCTGGATCAGTTGTCAAGAATGGGTATCAAGTTTGAAGATAAGATTTTAGGACTATGGCTTTTAATTGCTCTCCTTGAGTCTTACAAGACATTTTGGGTTTCTATTACAAACTCAACCCTTAATAGTGTTATCTCTTTGCAAGCAGCATGATGCTCTTAATAACGAAATAAGAAGGAAGGGACATGGTTCTTCGTCTTAGTCTAAATTGTTTGTTACACAAAATTAGGGGAGAGATTATAAGGGAGAAGTAAATGATGGTAGAGAGGAAAGTAAGGATAAGTCTAAGTCTAGATATAAGGATTTATAGTGTATTACCATAAAATAGAGCATATTAAAAAGAATTATTTTTAGTGGAAAAGGGAGAATAAAGATAAGAAGGGTAAGTAGAAAGACAAGGGCCATGATGATAATGAGCGTGTCAATACTGCTACCAATGATAATCTTATTATTCTTTATGATTATGACATAGTTAATCTTGTATCAGATGAGAGCATGTAGATTATAGACAGTGGTACTACATTGCATGTCACACTAAGGAAGGAGTTCTTCACATCTTACACAGCTGGTGACTTTGGGGTGTTAAGGATACGTAATGATAATGTGTTTAAGGTGGTTAATGTTGGTGATGTTTGTCTGGAGACCAACATGGAAATGTGTTAGATATGATTAGTTTTGATGATCTTAAATAATAGAGCCAAAAGCTTGCATAAATTATTTGTCTTATACTTTGACTAACTACCATACTTAATATCTTGTGTAGTTTCTTTACGAAAAGAAAGGAGTTATTATGTTAAACTTTGAGTTGTGAAAAATGATCAAGAGGAAGAAGAAGAAGAGAGATTGAGAAAAGAAGAACTTGTAAGATCAGATGGAAATATTAAGATTCAAATTCATAGATTTGATATTGGAAGTTGCTATGCTCAATTAGAAGTTTGTATGGCTCAATCGGAACCTAAAATACACAAACTGGAAGTTATATCATCATAAATTGAGTCACCCTTCATATAAATATTGAAAATAAGCTTCAAAGGTGATTTTCCAGGGCATTTATCAATCGACAACTCGATCAGCCACTTATCAATCAATTTATCGATAAAACACATACTCTGTTATGCTCTGTTCTTCATTCAGCTCTGACATAGGTTTGGTATTTCTCTAATATCTCTTAAACCAAAAATCTGTTTGAGGTGAAACTTAATTCATATGAAACTAGACTTAGAACATGGTTCATGGACACCAAAATCAACTTCAAAGAGTTTCATATGAGGGAGATATGTTGTTTGAAACATTGCAGTAAGGATTAACACCTTTATTCTGACCTTTAGTTACTGTGATGAAGATAACTTTGCAAATACAATGAATTTTGAAGTGTTTCTTATTGAATTAGAAAGTAGACTCAAAGAGATTTCTAGGGATAGGTCATTTGTAAAATTTGGAGTTGAATTGGAAGATTTATGATCTCTCAAAGTTGACCTTCGTTTTGCTTGAGTCAGAATTTGATTTTATTGAGGCAAAGACCAGAAGTTCTATATAGATTGATTAAGCTCTTAAGCAACATGCTACTCAAACATGTTATTGAGTAAAAGCACGAGAAGAAATGAAGAAATAAAAAGCCATTATCAGATGTTACTCGAAGCCAGTTATCAAGTAAACTGATGTTCGAGTTGATGATCAAGCAACTACATACTCAATCACTTTATCGAGTTCCTAGTACTATCTCTTCAATTCTTCTCTTATATCTTCATATGCATTTCTAAGGTGGTCAAGCTATAATCTACCTTTGAAAATATGAAAGCACAAGTAATTGATAACATTATCGATTAAAGGTTAATCCATCAGATATTTGATTACTGATAGAATTGTTTAAGTGTAAGATTTTGCAGTAAATTATCGATTATTTAATCGATAATTGGTTGATTGATAAGCTATCAGGAAAAAAGAATAAACTTCATTTCATGTAACAATAGGAATATCGATCACCTGATCAATCAAGTCATTATCGATCAGGACTCAGATAATCTGGTAAGCTTCCTTGATTTATTTACTATATTGAACAGTTCACTTGTTATCAATCAATTTATCGATTATTATTTTATCAATAACTTGTTCAAACATTGCATGGTAATTTACTTCTAATTAATCGATAATGTGTTCTGTCAAAATTTTCTTTCAAGGTCTTTAATTGATCAATTTATCGATCAATTATTTTTTGATCAAATGATCGATCATCATCACCTTCACTACACTTACTTGTTTTAAGCCATTTTCGAATCACCTGATCGATCACTGCTTTATTAATAAAATGATCGATCATTTAGTCTTCCCAAACTTAAAAGAGATTTCAATGATATTTTATCGATCACTTAATCGATTAATCTTTAATCGATCACTTACTCGATCATCTTAGGATTTGTGCTCTTTGTGAATATCTTTGTTAAACTTCATTTTATCGATCAAATTTTTTGTCATATGTTTATCAATAAAGTATTCAATCAATGCTCTTTGAAAATCTATTTCTCTCATACTTAGCTTTATCGATAATCTAATCGATCAAACAGTTTTCGATCACCTTTTCGATCATTGAACCAGTTCATTTTGTAACAACTATTTACGGTGATCTTCAGATTCTTTTGAATCTTTATCTTCAAGCTTTTCTCAGCCTTCCTTTAACACATAACTCTATTGAAAAGACACGAAGGCAAATGAAACTTGAAAGGGATTAACCTTGCATATTTCATTTGGAGTTCACTGTGTTCATGCTTCATCATTTATCGATCATTTGTTCGATCATCATATGATCCATAATCTATTCGATAATTGCATATGTCTACTATATCTTTTCTTTATATAATTCACTGTGTTCATGTGGTTGTGTTTCAAGAAGGACCATCTTGACAATCCTGTTGATGATGATGATAGCATTTTGAAACTGCACGTAGCTTTGTTTCCACAAATGTATTATTGAAGCTGACACACACAAGCTTAAACTTTTTCCTATATCTTTCTCCCATTCTAGTATTCAATATAATATTCATTCAGTAAATAGCATACCAGCAGCAGAAACATATCAAAACTGATGAGTTGAAGCCCCCAAGTTCTATTAACTATCTATGCATAATGGCCAACTTGCTTTCATTATTTAATATATTAAGCAGCATACAAACCATGTTGTTATTATTGAGAAAGAAAAGAAAAAACAAATAGATGAAGTTCAGTTTATTAAATATAGAGGTTGAAGGAGGAACAGTGGATTGGATAGATGAGAAAGTGATGTGATGAAGAGGGAAGAGAGGAGAATCACGTGGGCGACTAAGAATAGGGACAATTACTTGAACCTTTGTATGACAGAAGTAGAAGAAGAAGAAGAAGAAGAAGAAGAAGAAGCATATGTGTGTGTGTGTGTGTGTTATCTCTCTTTTTAAAACCTTAATAATTTGGACAAGAGAGTCAAGCCAGTCAGCGCCACATACACTTCTTTACGGAGCTAGTTCAGAATCTAGGTGTTATCCACACTTTTAAATAGGAGCTATGTGTCTTGTATCTGATATGAGGAGCTATGTGTCTTGTATTGAGACCCCACGACTGTGGCTACTTGATGAAGCATCCATTCCATGCAGCCACATCAAGTAGGCCCCCCCGCAACACCCATTTCTCCTAATAAATTGCTAGAGCAAACTTCAACGGGAATATACATTTGGTTGTGAATGAATTAGTATTTTCACTATTTGGGCTTTTGCTGTGTCTCAGAAATAGTGGGCATTGGTTAAAACATGTTTTTGTGTTACATATTGATTACATGCTGATGCATTACAAACCCCTCTTTGGAAATTTCTATGATATTGTACAGAAAACTATTGTAATAATTGTTTAATCCAGATTTAATTCAAAAAGTGAATAAATGAATTGGCCCTGTGTTTGAGAATCAAATCAATCAATGCCAGTAGTATGGCTCACAATAAAATTGGCTTCAAATATTAGGCATATCTATGAGAATGAGACTGACTTTCAAAGTGAACAAAGAACGACTAAGGAGGAAATAATGAAAAACTAAGTCTACGTTCATTCCTTTTTTCCCTCTAAAACCGCATTGATAGAAGTCAAACAAACATAGAAATGATAACTTCCATTGTAATCAAAACCTCTTGTCATTTGCATTCAAATTCCAGCATGATTCCTTCTAGTGATTTCAGTCATTATGTGGGTGTTGAATGCATCAAGCGAAGCAAAAAACAGACCAGGGTGAAACATACCAGAAAAATTATTGGAAAGAATTTCCATACAAAGTAATCCAAAGTATCTAGATCCACTCCATACCCACAATATGAATTAAGTCAGAGAAGTGACCTTGTTACTTCGTCTTGAAAGCAAAGCCCACATACATGTTATAGATTGGGTCTAGAGCATCATTTTCCAATCAGCAGTTAACAGTTGAACAAGCAAATCCAAAATAGATACAAGAATAATTATAGAGTTCCCATCTTTCCCGATTGACTCTGTTTTTCTCAAATGCAGGTATGAAACTAGGAAACTTGCCTTAACTAGTTTTGTGTGAAGAATCAACTCGCTTACTCGGTTAGAGAAAGATCAAATAAATAATAAACCAAAGTGCAAGTAAAAGCTAGAAAAGGGAGTTTTTAAAGAGACAATCGAAGCAATTCGTTCTCCTCGCTTGAGATGGGTCAGTCTTTCCTGTGTCGAACAAAATCTCTTCAAAGGACAGCCTTTTCCATTGTGTATCTGGGCTCTCGACCACTCACTATCAGCACCGTCCCTCTTGCAACTTGCTTTAGCTTTCGAATCAAAATCCTCGCCCGCCTTCCTCGCGCACAGTAGCTTCGCTGTCTTCTTGTAGTTCAAGGTGACGCTGTCTCGTTTTGCAACTGAAGGATCAGCAACCCACACTTGATGGCGCCAAAGCTGAAGAAAAGATGATGCTGTTGATGGAGAAAAAGATGAAGTGAAGCAGTTCGACAGAGGAGCCAGGGGAAGGAAAGAAGAAGCTGATGATGGCGCCAACAGAAAATGTAGTGGAGGGAAAGAATTTTTTTTTAATAATAGCCCATTTACAGTATAAGCAAATTGGATGTTTGGACCTGGACCAGCACCGATATGCAAAAAACATTTTAATTGTTTGTTTTTGAAAAAACAATAAAAATGAATATTCTCATAAGAAAATAAATTATATGAAGAAATTTTATATACATAAACAAAAAATTTAAAGTGTATAAATTATATGAAACTAAAAAAAATTACTACCTAAAGATTTTATGAGTTAAAAAGCAATTAAAAGACAAGGTATCATAAAACAACTTTAAAAGAATCAAAGATTTAAAATGTACAAATAAGCAAACAAAAAATAGAAAATAAAAATGATTTTTAAAAAAAATATCATAAAAAGTAAAAGATTCTAAGCAATTATGGCACCAGTTTGTAAGGAAATCAAGCATCATATATGCATAATGCTTACAAAAGAATTATAAGATATATAAAAAACATAATTACTTACCAATTGCTTAACAGATCAAGCAAAAATATATTACTACTACTGCTCTTTAATGAATTACAACTACTGTTTTTCATTACCAGATGCGGTAAATATATTACTACTACTGTTCACTATCAACAGACGCCATATATTGTATGACTACTACTGTTCACTATCAACAAACGCCATATATTGCATTACTACTACTGTTTATTGTCAACAGATGCCATAATTCATATTACAACCTCTGTTGGTAATTGACCAGATGCAACAATTGATTAAATTTGTTATTACTTCTGTTCTATATGCAACAGATGCAAAAATAGAGTCATTAAATTAGTATTTTGCACTAGTGACCACACTTTTCATAAACCTTAGCTATTTTGGTTATATCAAATCTTCTCTGACTTTCTCCTCCTTGCCTGGTTTATCTGGCAAAACCTGGCCTCTTTCTTTCACGCCATCACTGGAAGTCCCTTCTTGCAAAGTTCAAGCTGGTGGTTTGTCCATTCTTAGAGCTGCTTTAGGTAAGTCCTAGTGATTCAGGGTGCTTTCAGTGATTTGCTAGGATTCCACTGCCCTATTGAATATTTCAATTTGTCGAGGGGCCACTGTTTCCCTTAACGTGGGTTTCAGTCCTTTGATCATTTTATTTGTGAACCATCAGTCATTGTTATGGTATTGCAAATAAGTGGACTAATAGGATAGGTTAATGTACTTGTGTAAGTACTCATTAAATGATTCCCAATCCCTTTGTTTTAGAGTAAGAAACTTTGCCTTATTTACATCCCGTACTGACTGAGGAAAGTACTTTTGGTAAAATTGCTTTCTAAATACCTCCCATGTAACTTGGGTGTCATTTGCTTCTAGTAGCAACTTGGTGTTCTTCCACTACCAATCCGCTTCACTTTCCAGGTTATAGATAGCCATCTGCGCTTTAGTCTTGGATGGGTAGTCCACGACCTTGAATATCTTGTCTAACTGCATCACCCAGTCCTCAGCCACTTGCACATCAAATGTTCCCTTAAAGGTAGGCAGATTATGTTTATGGAATCTACTAATCTAGTATTGTATATCTGGTTCTGCTACTGGTCTCGCCTATTCTATTAACAGATCTTGGGGTTGGACTAGCGGCTATGGCATGTTGGCCATTACCTACTCAGGTTGCAGGTTTGTTATTGTTGCTAGTGCTGCTATGGCAACATCTTGTTCTTATTCTTGTTGAGCTTGGTTAGCTCAAATCTCCTCCATCATCTGCTATTATTCCTCTAAATGATTCATTATTACTCGAATTGGATCTACAAGGGGTCTATGAGGTTTCTCAAGTTGTCCCTTCGATCTAACATTTCTATAGGTTCTAACTATTTTGTTTTGCTAAACTACAAAAGAAATAGAGCCACCTTATAAACTAAACTTATATTTCATTTCTACTTTGTATAGTAGGCTGCAATAGTTAGCTATGCATGTCTAGTATTCACATCACATACTACTCAAAGATTCAACTTAAGAAATACAGTCACCCATAGAAAGTACATTAACGCATAAAGTTCTACCGTGTTAACCAACTACTTAAAAGTACTATAGTTTGAATAGTGGGAATAGCAAAACCCATGGAACCAGAGGTCTGTATATGGAAATACATCTAATAGTGCATTAGCCCATAACAGATCACTCAGCGTGCGATCCTCTTACGTGATCATGCTGTGTAGGAGCCTAATCTAATGTAGGAACTCTAAGTAGACCGTAGTCTCCTAATTCTCATACAGCTTGATGTGCTTGGCCTAGAGTTAGAACTCCTCTAACAATGCCTCTTAAGTAGGGAATTTCGTTGGCACTGGTAGCAGTCTCATGCTTGGTCTAGCTTTGTTACTATCACGTTAGAGCGCTGGACAACTCCTTGCATCGTCCCTCAAATCCAGATCTCTTACTCTGTTTAATGCTAAAGAGGAATCAACACCTTCTGGTGTCGTGGCATAATACCCATACAGAGGTTCAAGGTCATTGGGGTCATTTTCCTGTGGTCCATGATATCAAGGTGGATAACCTTACCCTGGAATTCTATTATTCACAGACTCTTTCGAATAAATTTTTGTGATACATGCCATAACTACACTTTCCTGCATAACCCTTAGCATATAACTCATATACAAACATTCAACAATCAAATAGTGCAACCATAGAGAGCCAAAACCTTGCTATGATACCAAAAATATAACACCTTAGTTTCTAACCCTTTTTCACATCAAATAGAAGTAACTGGAACCATATACTAAGTCCTTAACTTGGAAAAATTTAAACATTAAGAAAATTGTTCTTGGGTTACTATTCACCATACTCTAAAATTTTTTCAACTTTAAAAAATCATAAATAATTCTAAAAAAATTAAAATAAAGTGGTTTCAGTTCTATTTAAAGCTTTTAGAGAGATCATTAAGTGAAAAGTACTTTCAGGCTATGAATCCAGCTCATGCATGCCCAGTTTTCACGTAAATGTGCACTATTCATTTGGTTAATTTTCTAATTTCCATAATTTATGCCTAAATTTAGATAGGCATAGCTTTTTGTTAAAAATTCCAACTTTAATGAGTTACCACTCATTTTAAAGCTTAAAATGAGATCTATTAGACTGCCAAGTTTCACAGTCAAACTCTTCTATTTGCTCAGAATCACATAAGTCCCAAGTTAGGTGCAATTTAGGTCAATTTTATCTCTTTTAATTCCTATTCTTGCACAATTATGTTTTACCATCTCAAAATCACTAGCTATCATGCTATTCAACTTAAAACATGCTTTAACCATAATTTATAGTATACAATAGCCAAACATCCATGATCACACTAGTACATAACATAGTTCAAAATTTTATAACATAGCAAGGGTCTTCTAGCTATTGCTATTTCTTTGCCTTTTCCCTTGATGCTTCCATCACCAAGATGGTTAGGATTGAAACATAATAGAGTGAGATTCCAAAGAATTCCAATAACAAAGAACAACAATTATAGCATCAAAATGCAAGGTCAATTCATATTATATGCTGGCATTTAATTTATGCATTATCATGCCATAAACATGCCATCAAAATGCCATGGAAAGGGAGCACATAGCATATCATTCAACAAGTCAACTAAAAATATTTATCAAGGCATTAAAGTGAGGAGTTACTCACATTTTCACATTTAAACTCAACCATATCATGGCACATACATATAGCACAAAAAACCAAAGCAATTTAATACTAAAATTGAAAGTTCTTGCTACCTTTATAGAGACTTGATTTCTTGATTTCTTCCTCTTGCTCTTGCTCTTGCTCTTGAGCTTTTCCTTGCCCAAATTCAATGCCATCATTCAAATAATAATAATAACATTCCAATCAACTTTAACAATACCAATAACACTTTAAGCTAAAACACTAACCCCTTTAACTTTAAGCTAATACCAATACCAATTATGACAATTTTACCCTAAAAAAGACACTAACTCAAAGTAATAACTCTTAATCTAAATTAAGCACAATTATCATCAAAAGGAGCAAAAATCTATGATAAATACCCTTAAAATGATATGAAATAACATAGAACAATTGGGTTCAATCACTAGTACAGAGAGTACCCTTGACTAGGTTCCAGATACCTTTATTATTAATTGGATCGAATTCAATTATGTTCTAATCAACAAAAAAAGATGAGAAAAGTAAGAATTTAAAGAACCAAGAACTATAAGTCCTAAATAGTATGCATTTAGGTAAGCTATATGTGAAATGAGAATAAAAAAGAAAGACATCAAATTCTCAAGACATAGAGAATGATGACGGTGTAACGGAAAAGGTAAGGTAAAGGTAGTATGAGAAAAGCCTGAAACACCATGGTATGATAAAATACCATAATGATGAGTACACTGTCAAGGCACTATTAAGAGTAAGCGTGCCTAAATGATAGAAAGAATATGAGAAGCTTAAGATAAAATGCTTAAAAGTGAGGGTCTTGATCATGCAAGCATTAAGAAAGCACGTGATGATACAGTACATGAGCACTGCCCCCCAGGATCGAAACCTAGCTGTAAAGAATGAAAGCCAAAGTTAAAGGAGTTAGAATTATAAGTCCTAAACAAGAGGTGTCTAAGCTAGATCCAAATACTGAAAAAACCCTTTATGATACAAGAAAAGACTAAGTATAGATAGGCAGATCCCTAAGATAAGGCTAAAGTAAAGAAATGTAAAAGACATTCTCCTTGGCTAACCTCCTAGTCAGTATAGAGATAGAGGTCTAGTCCTTAAATTTCAAGAACGAAATTTTTACAAGAGGGGGAAAAATGTCACATCCCAATTTTTAGGTATAAAAGTCCAAAAAGTAGTCTAAAGAAGGTAGGCTACCAAGTCCCTTTGAGTAAAAGTCTCAAAGATACGAAAGGAAGCTAGAACGGGAATAAGGACTAAACTGCAAAGTGAGAAAGTTTCTAGGGGCCAAAGTGTAAATAAAGTCAAGGGTTCTAGAAGAGTCTCAAGGGCTTAGAAAGGGAAAATAAGTTAGGTGTAGGCTTAAAATTGAGGTGCAGGCCTCAAAGTGATGATTCATAAGGTTAAGCCCAAGTAGGAGCAAAACTGTGATTTCAGAAAGTTACAAGCCAATAGAGGTAATTATGGAAAGTATATAGAAAATTCCAAAAAAATCCCACAAAATGGGAAATGGTGTATAGAGGCCTTTTGATGAAGATAAATGATGAAAATACACCTACAGTAGCTTTAATGGAATTTTCAATAATTATGGAGGATTGACTAATTATGAAAAATTGGTCAAAAATTAATTATTGAAAATAAGAGCCTTAGAAAATTGAGGAAAAACAGGGATAATGTGCCTTGGGAATTTGATGACATTGAACAATGATTTTATTCCCAAATTACCCCTAGTGAAATTATAAAGAAATTTAAGGGCTATTTAAGCTAATTTGGGATTTTTATTTGAAAAATTCCAAATAAATACTTTAAAGGATAATTAAATCCTGAGAAAATTTACAAGGTATCCCTAGGATTTATAAGAGATTGTGAAGTAGAAAGAAGCCTCTTAAATGTTCAGCAATTCTAGAAATGTCTTCCTGCGTAAAGAAATTACCATGGTAATTAAAATAGTTTTCTTCTTTACCATTGACAGAAAATTGTGATGGTAACAAAGGAGGGTATTTTGGAAAGAGAAAAATGATAAGAATGTATTGTGGATTTGATAGAAAATAATTACAGTAGCCAGGATACTATAATTTTGAAATAGAAATTAATTTCACTACAAAGTATACTGATAAAGTAAAAAAATATCTTCTTGAATTTTACTTGGCCCATATTTTGCCACTTGTCAAACTATGAATGGAGAGGATTATGATGCCACTTGTCAAGCCAAGTATGGAGAGGATTTTGACTTTGGAAAATCAACTTAGTTTGGATTTATTTTAAGGATGGAAATTAAATAAGAAGCTTTGACAAGTTGACACCTAAGCATTATAATTAGTGTGACATTAAGCATAAGGTTAGATCATTAAATTGGTATGGGGGGAGGTTTTGCTGCATCAAAAGCTGAGTTTTGAGAGCCAATGTCCCACAGGTTTTAGCCAAAAATTCTCAAGCAAGAATCAATAATCAATCAAAGTATGTTAAGGCTTTAATTTGGCTATGTGTTGAATGACTTTTAAGGGTTGTAAATTATGAAGAATTGCTTGTTAAATGCTGTAATATGTGACTAAATCATGTTAGAATGGTCATGGCTTAATCTAGATGAGTTATACTTGAAAAAGGATAAAAGTTGGCCTTTTAAGGGCAAAGTTTAACCATGCAAAATTTTGAGTAAATGATGAAGTTTGGATCTGAAACTTAACAATCTAATAGATTATATTTTTAGATTTAAAATGAGTCATATTTCATGAAATTTAGAGTTTTATATAAAAAGTTATGCCCTTCTAAAATTAGGCACAAATTTTGAAAAATTAGAAAATTTACCAAATGAACAGTGCATCTTGACATTGAAACTAAGCACACATGAGCTGGATTCATACTCTGAAAGTAATTTTTTTTAAAGAGCTCATTGTAAGCTTCAAGTAGGACTTGGAACCATATTATTTCGATTTTTCTCAAATTAGTTATGATTTTTCAAATTTTGAAGAAATTAAGGTTACAATGAATAGTAACCCGAGAAAATGAAATTTAAATTTCAAAATTATCCAACTTAATTAATTGGGAAATGGTTCCAAAAGTTCTCACTTGACGTAAACTAGGGTAATGAGGTAAGGTGACATTTTTGGTATCAGAATAAAGGTTCTAGTAAGTATGTAGCGTGCTCTGATTATGTGTTAAGGTTGTTATAAACAAAAGTTCTAAACTGCTGATTGATTGATTGATTGTTGTGCTAGCACAATATAGAATAATATTGCACTATTGATATTTCTCTATATTTCATTAATTTTAGCATGATTTTTATGGAATTATATGTTTAATTCTGGAATTTATTGTGATAAAACACTAATAATTGTCTAGAAGGAGTGTTTTGTAATTTCATATGAATGTAGTTCCAGAAATTAAAGAATCAAATGTTCAGGGACTTGGTTGAAGGACACTCTGTAATAAGCACCACAGTGGATTTGGTTTAATAGGAGCTCAACATTACTAATCCAAATGACACCATTTTGGATATGCACCATAATGGATAAGTGAAGGTATTACACCTTACTTCTAGAACGACCTAGAGTTCATTTAGAACCATTTTAAACCATATTGGATGGTCTTGAGTTCAAAAATCTTACTTAGGGCATTATTTTCAAAAATTCACTGTTCATGTAGTAAGTTCCAGATTTTTATTCCAACTTCGAAAAATCATAACTTAATCTAGAAAAATCAAAACAAAGTAAATCAAAATTCTATGGAAAGCTCTTTGAAAGATCTTTCAAGAAAAAATAGTCTTGTGAACCAAGTTCTTTTGAGGAAGTGCCAGATTTTCATGGAAGTTACCACTGTTACTTTGGTAAAAATCCTTTTTCCAGATTTCAAACCTTAACTTTGAAAATTCACGAAGAACCGCACAGTTGTCTATTTTTAATGTGCTACCTATCAAATTTAACCTTAGGATGTGATCCATATGTATACCAAATTTTGTGATAAAATTTACTCGAGAACTTAATCAAAAGTAGCTCCAAGTCAACGGCCTACTTAGGCTTACATCATCCATGTAACATAATTATACATAACCAAAAGTTAAATGATTTTTATGGTTTAACACCATAATCATCATTGAATCTGTAGATTATCTTTGGATGATTTAGCCCTAAAATATTGGATTATTTTTAGGAGGGGTGAGATTTCAATGAAATCCCAGTAGCAAGATTAATAACCACAGCATCAAACATGCACCATCATTAAAGCATTTCAAAATTAGCTACCATAGGGGAACTAATCTTCTTATAAATAGGCAACCTCAACATGCAAGGCCATGATAACAAATTAAGAAGCAAACACATCACAATCATTATAGTTCAACCACATGATAGCAAGCATTCATGTCATAATAAACAATGCAAGGTTAACGTTAGTATTTAATTAAGTCTTACTACCTTGTTCCAAAAGCTCTTTGGTTCTTTGATCTTCTTCCTCTCCTCCACAGATATCAAACCCTAATATCACAATCCATAAAAAGGGCAGCCACATTACAAACCAAACCACAAAAAAACAAAGGCAATAATCAAGTATGGGCTTTGAATTTTTGGAGCTTTGTTTCCTTAAACCCTAAAAATTCTTTCTTGGTTCATTCCTACATGATTTTTCATGTATAATCCAAATATGGGCTTGGATTTAAGAAAAGAAATTTCCTTCCTCAAAATCTGTGGTTGGTCGTGATATACCTCTAGTGAACCAACCATGAAAAACTTCCAAACAACAACATAAACCACTTGAAACAACCATGATTTAAAGTGTTCTAATAAGGTTTAACAACAAAACTTCCTTTCCCTAACCTTTAATCAATTCAGCCAGCACACTTGAAGGGGCATAACCAAAAATTTCAACCATTAAACTCAAGAGGATCAAGCAAGAAACAACATAGGACCATCCACTAACCTTAACTCCAAGCTTATTTGACCAAAGGTGGTTGTTTTTCCTTGCTTGAACTCAAGAATCCACTTGCATTCCCTTTCTCTCTTTTGGCTGAAATGAATTTCTAAAAATGGGGGAGGAAGAGCTCTCCTATAATGCCAAAATATCCTAACTACCGACATTTAATGATATGCCAAGTGTCAATTGCTTAAGCCTTCTTGAAACCTCTTTCTTAATTAAGTAAATCCAAATGTAATTAATTTTAAAAGTCAAGATCCTCTCCATTTAAGGCTTGACACTTGGCGACTTTAAATACTCTCCATTAGGGGCTTAACAAGTGGCAAATTGTGGGCCAAATAAAGTGCAAGACTCTAGTCTTTACTTTATCGGTACACTTTTACTCTGGGTTAAATTTCTTTTCTATAATTATATTACTCTGGCCCTTATAGTTATTTTTTGTTAGATCCATAATTTATTTTTCTCATTTTTCTCTTCCCAAAATGCCCTCTTTAACTCAATCTTAATTTCCCATTAATTAAATAAAAAAGAAAACTATTTTCCTTCTCATTAATGATTTTTTCACTTGTCAAAGGAATTAGGAAAAATGTTGGATATTTGGGGGTCTCTTTTCAATCCTATAATCTCTTATAATTCCTTAGGACATCATAAGAATTTTCTTGAAATTTTATCCTCCTTAAATATATTTATTTGAAATTTTCCAAATAAAAGACCTTAAATTAACCTAAATCACCTTTAAAGTCCTTTATAATTTTAAGGGTAATTTGGTCATAAAACTAATTATACATCCTCATATAATTCTCAAAGAATATTATCCTTATTATTTCTTAATTTTCTAAGACTTGGAAATATTTTTTTATAATTATTTCTTTTTATCCTTTTTGGCCTTTAAATACTTTGAAATATCCTTACTCCTAAATACCAGATTATTGGATGTGACAGAAGGAGCCATGGTAGATGACAAAAAATCTGCAGAAACGCGCGAACCAGGGCATGAGGCAAGGGATAGAATCAGATCTGGAGCTCCATTTTGAAGAGGCTTGGATCTTGATCTAGTTTCAGTTAAGAGGTGTTAAAAAAAAGAAATGGGCAAGCATTCATCAGAGATATCATCATTCATCTTCATCTCCAATCCTTCTTCTGTTTTTCTTCCTGGTCCAAAGTATCTCTTGTATCAGATTCATTGTGCTACCATAGAGTCTGTGATTTCCAGCATGAATCTTCGATCTTCCATATCCAGCTAAGCTTTAAAGATTGCTAGGAGCCATAATGGAGCCTAAGCTATGGTCTTAACAGGGAGATTTTAGAGTTTTTAGGTGTTTTAATCCAGTGACATTTTGATTGTGTTGTCAATCTTTGTTTCTGAATTCAGATTCCTTTTTATACATTTCTATGATTTGTGATTTGGTTAATTGTATTTAGAGGTTATCTTCTTGATTTAGAGTAATGATGTGTGGTTCTTTAGCTAGGTTTAGTTATGGATTCATACATTGTAATTGAATTCTTGAGAAATATTGGTTGGTGTTTCTTTTTGAAGTGGCTGAATCTCCATTTAATCAATCTCATCTCTACAGAAATCAATTCAAGTAAAGCTCTTAAAATCTAATTAATGCAAGAAAGGTAACGAAGGCAAAGTTATATCTCCTAGGAATCATTTATCTCTTTGACTTCATATTGTAAATCATTCTCTGTTCTGAACTCTTGAATTTCTATTTAGTAGCATTTAATTAAAGTTCCAGAAATGATTTCATCTCAATTGCCAATGCATTCACCTAGATTCTATCTTAATTTGTGACTTAATAACTTAATAACACTATTAGATATTTGAGCTCCTTGAGATTGACCTCTGGTTAAGCATCATTTACTGTGTTAATAAGAGTAATTAAATTTGGTTTTAAGCAACATAAGATCAATTATGTTGTACTGTATTGTGTGCTTAGTATTATAGTTGTTTGTTTGGTTTGTTGTGTTATGAGGAAAGAGTAGAAACCAAAAAGTATGGCATGTTGTTAGAGTGATCTCTTAGTGGAGACTCTTCATCAGAGGATGCTTGGGGAGCCATACCACTAGTAGAAGATCCCAATGATCCTGCTCCTCTACTAGGATATTGTCAGCTACTTAGTGAGATCGAGAATATACATTTGGAAGTGAAATCCAATCAGATTATAGAGTTACAGGAGGATGAGGTAGGATCCAGTACACAGCCAGTGCCAAGTACATAGTCGATACTACATCCACAACCAATGCCTAAGGAATTTAAAACGATGGAGGATTTGAATAAGGAGTTTATGTTTATGAGTAGACATATCAAAAGGAATGAGAATTAGTCTACCATTGTCTATATTGATTTCTTCCCTTAGGTTCGACTGTTATACACAACAGTCAGTAATGAGGGACAAACCTTGGGCATTGATGTTTCGAGCGGTGTATTGCTAGCTTCCCTTTCAAATGCCTAGATTTGGCAAGATGCCATATCAGTTATTTGTGAGAGTATAGATGGACGTACCTTCTAGCAGTTGATAGATGTTTTAGAGAATTTTGTTACTTCTACTTTTCCTTTTCCAGGCTAGTTTTAGATAGTTATACCACCTATATGTGACTATTGAAGTGACTAGTTGTGACTTATTAAAATATGCTGCTATTTTGTGTGTATATAAAGGTATATATAAAAGCTAAAGGTTATATAATGATGTTGTTCCTTTTGTGGTTAAGAAGAAACAACAAGTATAGTGAGAACGAGATGTAATACACAAGCAGGGGAAGAACAAAATAGGCCCCATGTTGATCCAATTAAAATAATAATGAACTGATTAGAGGAACAACAGAAACTAATACAAGAGTTACGAGCAACCTAGGTTCGTCAAGAACAAGAAAGGGATGCTGTAATAGTAGCTGCAATAACAGCAGCCATAGTACAAATACAACAACCTAAATAAGAAATAGTAGAGATAGCCCAACTAGTCAAACCCCAATCACAGGAACTAGTAGTAGAGCAAGCAAGGCCTGTAGGAAAAATGGATAATTTACAATAGTGGATTATGTGCTTTTGTAAGCATAATCTAAGAGCGTTTGAAGGCACATTAGATGTGCAAATAACTGAGGATTGGATTACTCGGCTAGAGAAATTTTTTAGAGTGATGGATTACTCATTTGAGACCAAAACACAGATGGCAATCTATAAGCTAGAGGGAGAAGCTGATAGGTGGTGGAAAAATACGCGTAAGAATGGCTGATCACCCAAGAGGGGAGTGAATTGGGTGTTAATTAAAATTAAAAACCTTTTCACAATATAATGAAATTCATAAGAAATTCTAAGTAAAAAAACAATGAATTGACATAAGCATAATCACAGTAGTAAAATGGTTTAGCTGGAAATACAAAAAAGTAAGGGAAGAGAAGATGTAAACTGTGATTTATCCTAGTTCGGTCCTCACTGACCTACGTCCAGTCCCCAGGCTCCTCTTGAGATTTTTAATCCACTATCTCCCTCAAGTTTAATACAGGTACTTGAGAACCACTACAACCACAAGTTTGATTCAGGCACTTGTGATGCCACTTACAATCCTTAGACTAATCAGTCTATTCAACAGCAACCTCACATTGAGATAAATACCCCCCTTACACATAAAAAGATACAATCTGATAATGATAATGAAGATTGAAAATTTCTTCTCTCAAAGAAGTGATAGATGAATCTTAAGCACGTTTGGGAAACTCTCCTCTCTATCTTACGAATACATATATTACAATCTTTGAAGTACAGAGAAAGAGAGTTTTCTCTCGGAGCTCTAAATAAAAATATGTTGATTTGGCATTTTAGCATTTGATGTTGTAAGCTCAGACTCTTCTTTTTTTTTTCTTGTTTTAAATGCTCTTCTATTTATAGATGATGTTGGGTACTTGATCATTGAGCATTTTCTTCCCATTTGGCTTGAAGAATATGACCTTTGAAACTGGTCGTTAGAAGCTTCTGACAAAAGTTGATTCTTTACATCATAAATTCGTTGTGGCTCTTTACCTAAAATAATCTTCCTCAAATCAAGTGATAAGTATATGATAATCTTAGAAATAATAAGTTGGAAAACATGGAATCAATCATCAGATATTCAGAAAGTAAGATGAAGTTACTTGATCGATGTCTTGATCGATAATTCTTTCATCGATCATATTATCGATTAATTAACAAAGAGATAGATTCAACAATTATATGTATTTATTGAGTTCATTATGGATCATTCAATGATAGAACAATTGATCGATAACTGGTGAAACATGGATACAGTGAGCCATATATGATTTATGCAAGAATAAACTTTTTCAAGTTACATTTGCCTTCATATCCTTTCAATAGAGAGTTATGTGTAAAAGAAAAACTGAGAAAAGCTTAAAGATAAAAGGATGAAAGATTTTGAAGAACATCATGAATAGCTGTTATGAAATGAACTGATTCAATGATTGAATAAATTATCAAAAAATATTTGATCGATCATATTATTGATAAAGCTAAGTATAAGAGAAATACATTTTCAAAGTGTATTGATCGAATACTCTATTGATAAATAGTTGATAGGAAAACTGATCAATAAAAAGATTTAACAAAGATTTTCACAGTGTAGTCACAGAATATATGATGATTGAGTAAGTAATCGATTAAAGATTAATCGATTAACTGATTGATAAATTATCATTGAAAACTTATTTCAGAAAGGCCAGGAAAAACCTTATTTGATCACGTTGTGTGAAAATGGAAGCTTCAGAAAACTAAATGATCGATCATTTTATCGATAAAGCAGTGATCGATCAGGTGATTCGAAAATGGCTTAAAACAAGGAAGTGCAGTAAAGGTGATGATGATCAATCATTTGATCGATAAATGACTGATCGATCAAAGATGCTGACAAAGTACTCAAAAGAACACATTATCAATAAAACCAATAAGTTATCATGTCAATTTTAGAACATTTTATCAATAAGTCATTAATCGGTAAAGTGATCAATAAATGGTGTATTAACCAGAATATAAAGTGAGTACGAAGATTTTACCATTTATCTGTGTTCTCATCGATAACTCATTGATCAATCAGGTGTTTGATAAATCTTTTGTTATGAGTGAGGAAGTGCAACCTTTTTCTTGACAGCTTATCGATCAACCAATAATCGATTAAGTGATCGATTATTTCCTGCAACATCTTATATTAAGCAGTTATACCAATGATCGATTAGTTGATCGATCAATCTAGCAAGTTATTGAGCAGAGTAAATTATCCATCATGTGATTAATAAAACTTAGCAGTATATAATTTCAAAATATGTGATCCAAGAGATGATTGGGTAAAAGCTTAACAGTTATTCAGAGAAACTTACAATTTGTCCGATGGCTTATTGAAAACCTTGTTTATCAATCAAATGATTGATAAATACATTTATCCATAACGTTATTTGAAAACTATTTATCCATAATGTTATCCAAAAACCATTTATCCAACAAGTTATTGATAAAACCTTAATAATGCATATGAAGATAAAAGATAAGAATTGAAGGGATAGTAGAAGGGATAGTACCAGTAACTTGATAAAGTTATCGAGTATGTAGTTGCTTGATCAGGCTCAAGTAACATCTGATAATGGCTTTTTATTTTCTCATTTCTTCTAGTGCTTTTACTCAATAACATGTTTGAGTAGCATGTTGCTCGAGAGCTTAATCAATCAATGTAGAACTTCTAGTCTTTGTCTCAATAAATTTGAATTCTGATTCAAGCAAAACGAATGTCAACTTTGAGTGATCATGAATCTTTCAATTCAACTCCAAATTTTGCAAATGACCTATCCCCAGAAATCTCTGAGTCTACTTTTTAATGAAACAAGAACCACCTCAAAATTCGCTGTACTTGCAAAGTTATCTTCATCAAAGTTACTAAAGGTCAGAATAAAGGCATTAATCCTTCCTGCAATGTTTCAAACAACATATCTCCCTCATACAAAACTCTTTGAAGTTGATTTTAGCATCCATAAACCGTGTTCTGAGTCTAGTTTCATATAAATTAAGTTCCACCTCAAACAGATCTGTGGTTTAAGAGATATTAGAGAAATACCGAACCTATATCAGAGCTGAATGAAGAACAGAGTATAACAGAGTATATGTTTGCTCGATAAATTGATCGATAAGTCTCTAATTGAGTTCTTGATCGATAAATGCCCTTGAAAATCAACTCTGAAGCTTATTTTCAATGTTTATATAAAGCGTAACTCAATATATGATGATATAACTTCTGGTTTATGCATTTTAGCTTCCGATTGAGCCATTCAAACTTCTAATTGAGCATAGCAACCTTCGACATCAAATCTATAAATTTGAATCTTAATATTTCTATTTGATCTTGCAAGTTCTTCTTTTCTCAATCTCTCTTCTTCTTCTTCCTCTTGATCATATCTCCATAACTCAAAGTTTATCATAAAGACTCCTTTCTTTTCTTGAGGAAACTACACAAGATATTAAGTACAGTAGTTAGTCAAAATATGAGATAAATAATTTAGACAAACTTTTTGCTCTATTATTTGACATCATCAAAACTAATCATCATATCTAACAATACGGAGTTAGTACTTCAAGCTAGTGAGACTCCGATTTCTTGGGAATTATTCAAGAACTAGTTCTTCAAGAAATATTTTTCAAGGTTGTTGAGAGATGAGAAAGAAGCTGAATTCCTCACCGCAAAGCAAGTGAAAGACAAATTCTTTGATGAGTATTTGGTGAGGTATGTTAAGTTATCTCAATATTCCACCTATCTGCAACACATAAATGATGAACAATTGTTTACTGAGAAAATGATTAGGGGCTTGAGACTAGAGCTGAGAGAAAAGGTGGCCCTGAGGCAAATTAAGAACTTTAATAAAGAGGTGGAAGCTTGCCGAATCACCGAGAGTAGTCAAAACCACTATGGCTATATCAAGGCAACTGCAAGGGCTGATAAACCTCAGGCAAGAACAATGATCGAGGGTGCTTCCTATAGCAATTGGAAGAGAAAACTTAATTTTAGCAAAAAGCCGAGGAAGGGTATGCATTGAGAAGGATCGGATATTTTTAGGCTGGCCAAGATTTAGTGACACTTGTGGTAGAAATCATGGAGACCAGCCATGCACAACAGGGTAGGGTTTGTGCTATTGTCATAGAAAACCCAGACATTTTGCGAGGGAGTGTCTGTAAGGTATTGACAATTTCTGGCAACATACTCAAGGCCAAGTTTTAGACTTGATGCAGGAGGAGACTCCTAAGTTGCCCGAGATGATCCAAGGTATGATTAGTATAAATAATTACATGAGATGTAATGTTTGATTCGGGTACAAGCCATTCATTTATATCATACGATTATGTTGGGTGATTGGGTTTTACTGTTAATACATTGCCATATGATACGTGTGTTTTCACTCCCATAGAATAGTAACCTTTAGTGTGTGTTTGAATTATATTGTCTGGTATGCATATTGCTATACTATTCTTGGCCTAATATGTATGCCGTTCTGGGATATTGATTTTAATATTGGCCTAAATTGGTTATCATTTAATAGTGTTCTCCTTGACTGCAAAAATAAAACTTTAATTCTTCCTCCTAAGGAACTTGTCTCTTGCCTAGAGGTGAGATTGAATTTCATTAGTAAGGCCCATGCAAAGAAATATTTGAGGTAGGATTGTCAAGGGTACACAATATTTTCTCAGTGTAGGTAGAGGTAGAAGAAGGGATAGAGGAAATATGGTGCTAAAGGAATGTTCAGAGAAATTCCCGAAAGAGATTAGTCGACTTCCACCAAAAAAAGGAGTAGAAATCGTGATTGAGTTGATGCCCAGGATAGATCCAATTTCAAAGACCCTTTACCAATGACTCCTAATGAGATGACAGAATGGAATAAAGATGATGGGTCAAAAGTTAGAGACCCCAGTTAGAAGAGCTCTCCATAGAGGTCTTCTAATGAGAGTTGAAATGAGGAGTCTATGCCCTAATAGGGAAGCAGAGTGACAAATTAAGCCTCAAGTAATCGATGTGGCCTCGATAGATGCAAGGTAACAGGATAAGATGTTTAATGTCTATTTAAATCCCTGAATAGAGGTAGAAATCCCTAAAGGATGGTAAACTAAGAGGGATAGGGATTAGATGATATTGAATGAAGAATTAATGATGAGTTAAGTGCCGGACCTAGATACAACACACCAAGGTAATTAAATATTTACTATGTGATGTGATCAGTGTATGATGATCAATATCTGACCATAAGAATGATTCGTTAAGAGGTAAAGGAAGTTAGAAAAGGTAATGTCAGGCAAGATCTCTCTTGAGGATAGAGTTAAATGGAAATAGATGAGAGAGTGATGGTTGGTGGTTGCATTGGGAACTAATATATAGAGAGAGATGAGTAAATACTTGATGATGCCTAGAGTCCGATGATACTTAGATACTTAACAATGTTAGGAACTAGATTGTATTCTTTTATGTCCTTAAGGCATCTAAGAGCGTGTAATCACAGCACTTAGGCTAGTGTTGAGTCCAAGAGATGAAATTTCTACCAACAATGTCACTACCTAAGGAATTAAGTAATTTTAGTCGAGAGGCTCCCTTGGATAGGGATATGACAATTGAGGAATGTACCTTAACAGAGATTAAGTACGAGGAAAGTCTTGGCCATGAAGTACCTCTCCAAGAGTGAAAATGGCCCTCCGACATAGAGATGTGCTGATCTTATGAGGAGTAAGATATCCTCTGCAGAAAATTTTGTATTTTCTAAGGGGGTATTTATAGAAAAATTCCATCTACCCTTACCCCTCCATGTTTTAACGAAATTCCACACCTCAAGGGGTGTATGTGGCAGTCATCAAGTGCCAAAATAATCATATCACTCCATATGGTTTTTGTCTAGATTTTTCTACACAAATATCCCTTAATTTTGTATTTTATTTAATAAAAATAGAGGGACCTAGTGTCACACCTTACTATTGAATCCACTTAGGATTTAATTAAAACCATTTTAGACCACCTTGGATGGTCTTGGGCTCAAAAATCCATAAAAAACGCTGATTTTCAGATTTTTACTGTTTATTAGGTAAAAATCCAGTTTTCTGGCCCAACTTCAAAAATTCATAACTTAATCTAGAAAAATCAAAATGGAGTGGTTCAAAATTCCGTAAAAGCTCTTTGAATGCTCTCTCAAGAAATAATCTTATGAACAATTCCATTTGAAAAAGTGTCAGGTTTTTATGAAAGTCACCTCTATCCATTTGGCAAAAATCCTTTTTCCAGATTCTGAACCTTAACTTTGAAAAATCATTAAAAATCGTGTAGTTGGCTATTTTCAACGTGCTGCCTATTGATTTGAAGCTCATGACTTATAATTTAACCATATCAAATTTCATGTAGGAATTCATTCAGTAACTTACTAAAATGTGGCTCTAATTTGGCGTCCTGCTTAGGGATTACAGCACCAACCATAGATACTTATACATAACCAAATATATAAATATTTCCTCATGGTTCATCACCATATTTATCCTTGGATTTGCAGCCTCCCTTTTGATGATTTAGTCCCTAAAATGTTAAGTTATATATGGGGGATGAGATTTCAATGAAATCCCAGTAGCAAGATCAATCAACCAAAACATCAACATGCATCAATTACAAGCATTCCAACCTTTTGCTATTAATAGGGAATTACTTTACCTTATACATGTAGCACTCTAACATGCAATAGCCAAGGCACATAAAGCAAGGAGTATAGCTACACAATCATCATCATCATCATTTAGTTCAACCACATAATAGCACATGAAATTGCATAGCAATCAATGCAACACTCAACATTAAGGTCAATTAAATCTTACTACCTCAATCCAATGCTCTTGATTCTTTGACCTTCTTCCTCTTCTCCACAATTAACAAACCCTAATCATGATATATCACAAAAAGGGCAGTAAGGTTACCAGCCATTTTATATAAAATTAACAACATAATTCAAGTAACTCCTAAACCCCTTAAAGCTTCCATCTTTGTTCTTGAATTTTTAGAGTTTATTTTCTTAACCCTAAAAATTCCCTCTTGACTCATTCCTACATGATTTTTCATGTAGATTCCAAATATCTACTTAGATTTAAGAAAATAAAACTTCCTCTTCCAGTTTCAGCTTGGCCGAACCATAAGGGTTCATTATCCAAAAATTACAACTTTGATTCTATGGCTTCCAACACTTGTTCTTTGGGTTTACCCTACACCAATTTTCATTTTAAACACAATGGAAGCCTCAAAACTTTTAAAAAACAAATCCTAAGGTTTAGTCTTGGTCTTGGCCGAACAGTACCATTTGAGAAGAATCAAAGAAATCTCTTCAAATCAACATCCAATCACTTGAAACCATCTTAAATCATAGTGTTCTAACTATGTTTTGCAACAAAACCTCCCTCCCTTAACATTAACCAATTCAGCCAACACCAAACAAAGAGGAAAACCAGAAATTTCAACCATCAAACTCAAGAGAATCAAGCAAGGAATGATATAGAATCATCTACTAACCTTAACTCCAAGCTTACTTGATCCAAAGTGGTTGATTTCTTCTTGTTTCCACTTCAAACTCTCTTTTTTCTCCCTTCTTTCTTCCTTGGCTGAATGGCGATCTGAAAATGAGGGGAGGAGTGTGTTGATTAAGGCCAAAAAATCTCATCAACCAACATTAATGATTTGCCAAGTATCATCCCCTTATTCCCTCTTGTAACCTCTCTCTTAATTAATTTAAATCATAATGTAATTACATTCTAAAGTCAAGATCTTCTCCAATCAAGGCTTGACACTTGGAAAGGTTTAACTACCATCCATTAGAGGCTTGACGAGTAGCAACTTGTGGGCCAAGTAAAGTGCAAGACTCTTGTCACATCCAGTACTATGATAGTTAGGAATAAGAAATATTCCTAAATAATTAAGGGTAAAAAATGACAAGGAGAAATAGAAGAATTTTGATAGAAAATAATTATTATAGTTTTCCAAGTCGATTACGAAAAGTTCGACTAATTAAGAAAAATTGGTCAAGAATAATTATGGAAAAATACTTCTAAGTCTCAGAAAATTAAGGAAACAATGTTCCTTGAGAATTATATGGGATTATAAAATTGGTTTTATGACCAAATTGCCCTTAGAGAAATTACAAAGGGATTTAAGGGCGATTTAAGCTAGTTTAAGGTCCTTTATTTGGAAAATTCCAAATAAATATTTTTAAGGAGAATAAGATCCCAAGAAAATTCCTATGATATCCAAAGGAATTATAAGAGATTATGAAATTAAAAGAAGACCCCCAAGTATCGAAGATTTTTTCCAATTCCTTTGAGAAGAGGAAAAATCACTAAAGAGAAGGAAAATAGTTTTCCTCTTTATTTAATTATTGGGAAATTAAATTTGAGACAAAGAGGACAATTTATGAAGATAAAAATGAGGAGAATAATTTATAGATCTGACAGAAAATAATTACAGAGGCCAGAGCACTGTAATTATAGAAAAGAAGTTAAACCTGGAGTCAAAGTGCACCGATAAAGCAAGACTAGAGTCTTGCAATTCAAATGGTTCATATTTAGCCATGTGTCAAGCCCCTAATGGAGAGGATTCAAAGCTTTCCAAGTGTCAAGCCTCAAGTGGAGGAGAGTTTGACTTTTGAAAATTAATTACATTATGATTTCAGTTAATTAAGAGAGACGATTAAGATTAAGTAAGCATATGAGACATGGCATATCATTAATGTTGGTTGGTGGGATATTTTATGAACATTAATGAGCTCTTCCTCCCCCTAAATTAGATCATAACTCATCCAAGCAAGAAGAGAGGGAAAAAGAGAGAGCTTGAAGGGAAATCAAGAGAAAAGCAAGCTACTTTGATCTTCCAACTAAGATTCAAGCTTAGTAAGTTGTTCTAAGATGTTCCTTGCCTTGTTTTATTGATTTGTATGGTTGAAAATCATAGTTTCCCTTCTCTTTTGGTGCTAGCCGAAACATATATATTGTAGAGGAGGAAGTTTTATGGTTCAATCTTGCTAGAACACTTCAAAGCATGATAGATCCTGGTGGTTACAAGTGGTTGTAGATTGTTTTTGAAGTGTTTTCTTTGATATCTCTCTTAAAGTTCATTTTGGCCAAAGCAAGATCTGAACCCTAGGATTTGTTTTTCAAAGTTTTGAGGCTTCCATTGTGTTCAAAATGGAAAATAGTGTAGGGTAAACCTAAAGAACAAGTGTTGGAAGCCATAGAATCAAAGTTGCAATTTTTGGATTTTTAACCCAAATGGTTCAGTCAAGCTGAAACTGAAAGAAGGAAATTTATTTTGTTAAATCCAAGTAGATATTTGGAATCTACATGAAAAATCATGTAGGAATGAGTCAAGAGGGAATTTTTAGGGTTTATGGAAACCAACTCTAAAAATTCAAGAACAAAGATGGAAGCTTTAAGGGGTTTAGGAGTTACTTGAGTTATGTTATCGATTCTTATGTGGAATGATTGGTGATTCTTGCTGCCCTTTTTGTGGATTTCCATATTAGGGTTTGGAATTTGTAGAAGCAAGAAAGAAGAACAAGAAAATCAAAGAGCATTGGATTAAGGTAGTAAGATTTAATTAACCTTAATGTTGAGTGTTGCATTGATTGCTATGCAATTTCATGTGCTATTATGTGGTTGAACTAAATGATGATGATGATGATGATTGTGTAGCTATACTCCTTACTTTATGTGCCTTGGCTATTTCATGTTAGAGTGCTACATGTATGAGGTAAAGTAGTTCCCTATTAATAGTAAAAGGTTGAAATGATTGTAATTAATACATGTTAATGTTTTGGTTGATTGATCTTGCTACTGGGATTTCTTAAAATCTCATCCCCCAAAATATAATCTAACATTTTAGGGCCTAAAACTCCCAAGAGCAAGCTGTAGATTGGAAGCTAAATTATGGTGTCATACCATAAAAAAATTCGTGGACGTTTGGTTATGTATAAATATCAATGGTTGGTGTTGTAATCTCTAAGCAGGACGTCAGTTTAGAGCCTTGTTTTATTAAGTTACCAAATGAATCTCTACAGGAAATTTAGTATTCTTAGAGTTGAGATCGTGAACTTCAAATTGATAGGCAGAACATTAAAAATGGCCAACTACACAATTTTTAATGATTTTTCAAAATTATGGTTCAGAATCTGGAAAAAGGATTTTTGCCAAATGGACAGAGGTGAATTTCACAAAAACCTGACACTTTTTCAAATGGGATTGGTTCATAAGATTATTTTTCCTTGAAATAGAATTCAAATAGCTTTTTATAAAATTTTGAACCACTCCATTTCAATTTTTCTAGATTAAGTTATGAATTTTTGAAGTTGGGCCAAAAAACTGGATTTTTACCCGATGAACAGTAAAAATCCGAAAATCAGCGTTTTTCATGAATTTTTGAGCCCAAAACCATCCAATGTGGTCTAAAATAATTTTGATTAAATCCAAAGTGGATCTAATAGTAAGGTGTGATATTTTTGGTATCAGAGCGGAGGTTCTGGCATAGGATAGAACGCTCTGCTTAGTTAATATGTCAGTTAAAAGGAAAATTGACATATTGTTGTAGGAATTGTGATGGAAAGCACAATGGATTGAGATGCTAGATCTGAGAAGTCGGTTAATGATGGGGATACTAACATAGTTGATCTCACAATAGAGGATTGGTGGGATAGATTATAGGGAATGCTAGCCCAGGATACTCAACAAAAGGGTCTAACAATTATCTAGAGCATGGGGCTAACCTTTTAGGGGTTACTGTTGAGGATTTAATGAACCTTTCTAGACCCAGTAACCTGGTGGATCCCACAATTGATATGTATTAGGAACCATGATTGAACCCAATTATTCTATGTTATTTCATATCATTTTAAGGGTTTTTATCATAGGTTTTGGCTCCTTTTAATGATAATTGTGCTTAATTTTGATTAAGAGTCCTTACTTTGAGTTAGTGTCTTTTTGAGGGTAAAATTGTCATAATTAGTTATTAATTGTATTCAATTGATTTCTAGGACAATTGATGCTTCAAATTGTTGCTTTTCATTGTAGGACACTTGAAAATTAAAGCCAAGATTAAAGACCAAAGCATTACACAACATGAGAGTTTCCAAGAAAATGATGTGTTGTAGCAAAAAATCTGAAAATGGCATCAGTGGCTATTCTGGAATAGTTCACCGGGGCAAACTTTTTGGTTCGCCGGGGCAAACTTTCAAAATCTCACTAGAATACCTCTCTGGAATAGTTCACCGGGGCAAACTTTTGAGTTCGCCGCGGCGAACCTGTTCGTATCAATAACGTCAGATTCGGATCCAGAACGTAAAAATGGACCTTCTACTCATATGATCCGGCCCAGATGGACCCCAAAAGCCCTTAGAAACCCTATTTTCGACCTATCACTCTAATCTATCATCTCCAACACCTCTATTCTCTCATCTTCTTGCCTCTCCACCTCCATCTTCTTTCCCATCCATTTCCTTCACCTTTCCTTCACTCCATCTCATTTCCTTCCATTCCCAGCTGTTATGGTTGACAGATTCACTCTAGTTGGAGTTTTTCTTGAAGATATGGAGGGCTAGGGTTTATCAATTCTTGAAGATGGTGGAGTGGCATGAGTTTCCAGACTTCAAAGGGGAGTTTAGTTTCAGTTTACAATTTTTAGCTATGATTTATGGCTTTCTAGGTCTAGGAGTTGTAATTTCTTAGTTAGGAACTTGGGATTGATACTGTAATTATTGGTTAATAATTACATTTGTAATGTGGATTGATTGATGTTGAATTTTGTGTTTAAATATATGTAGTTGCATATATGCTTATTGTAACTCTCATGATTCTCTCCTATCTTGCATGGTTATGTTTTGGTACTGAGTTGATTGTGTGTTACATTGAGCCAATTGCATGATCATTCCAAAATTACACATTAGGGAAGCTAAACAAAGTTTTCATTAATGAGTTCATTAATGTAAGCTTTGGACTCATTGAGTTAATGAGGTTCTTATTAAGAAAACCTAATGGATTTGTGAAACTCCTAGTATTTTAAGTGAACTATGATTGCCATCAAAACCATTTTCAAGAGTTTTCCTATCATTCATTTCCATTCCATCATTATTATCTTAAAACACCAAAAATATAGTATCTTAGGTTTTTTTTCATTGCATTTAGTTTAGGCACCATTCATTTAAATGTTAAAAACCCAAAACCCCATTTCATTGCATTGCATGGCATTTAGTCTAGCTTAGGTAATTAATAAAGGCTCCCAAAAGTGAAACGACCTGAGTTTGCACTGTACTGCATAGCTTGGATTTATTTTTGATTGAGAACCCCAAGGCAAACGATAAGAAAGGCTCTCTTTCAAACCAGTGGATCCTAGTTTTGACATTCAATCTCATGGGCAGCTTGTTAGCCTAAGTGTGCACCCAAGTGACATCCCCGAATCCAGTACCAAGCCAGGGATACCCTCGACACCCATAGTACCTATCCCTGTTCCAACTGAGCCTAAGATCCATAGTCAGGATCAGCTGAGAGAGAAGTTGGAATTCTTAGGTCGACATATCAGGAAAGATGAGAATGAGCGAGACCCGAACATCTACCTAGAATACCTTCAGGGAGTAAAGGTGTTATATCAGACTTAAGGACTGGGTAACCCTTATCTAGACACCAAGGACTGGATTTTTACGATGATGGACATGCTTCCGTATTTACCCTTATGGGTATATGAGTTCTGTCGCCTGAATCTGATAGTGGATTTAGGTGTTGAGGATTACATCCAGCACCTTGAAAACTTTGTTAAGATTTACTATTTTTAGATAGTCAGATCCTCATAAAATTGATGTAGGACTTTGTTTTGGTACAGCTAACCT
Organism: Neltuma alba; assembly: GCF_004799145.2. Taxonomy (NCBI): domain Eukaryota; kingdom Viridiplantae; phylum Streptophyta; class Magnoliopsida; order Fabales; family Fabaceae; genus Neltuma; species Neltuma alba. Next base: position 274,764 of record NW_021635221.1, read on the forward strand.
AAGTAGGTTAGTCTGACATGTTTGATGGCTATGTATGTTAAACTATATTGCTGTGACTGATGACTGATGTATTATGAATACATATGTTGCTAAATGAAATCGAAGCATGATGTTTATTTCTTGTTCCTTGGATATGCTATCTGTTTAGTTAGCGTATTAGTTAGAATCGATGAAACACTTTGCCGGAGAGACCCTCAGGACATGACGTAAAGGTCCCTCCCGATCTGCTATGATTAATTTTGAATCGCTTGTAATAGCAATAAAAGGCTATTGGAGGGTTGAGGCACAAGCTAGTCAGGAACAAGAAAAAGATGCTGTAATAGTAGCAGCGGTAGCAGTGGCAATGGCTAACCCCGACAGGAGGCAGCCAGAGGAAGAAAGCCCAGAGCGCAAGCAACAGAACAATTGCCTAGACCGGCAATGCCAGCAGTAGACCCTGACGGCATCCAGTAGTAGATGACTCGCTTTTGCAAGCACAATCCGCCATCCTTCGATGGAGTGATTGACGTCCAAGCAGTAGAGAATTGGATTAATCGCTTGGAAAAGATTTTCAAACTTTTGGACTATCTAACTAAGCAGAAAGCCCAAATGGCTATCTACCAGCTGGAAAAGGATGCCGATCATTAGTGAAGAATGCCAAGATTCTTTGGATGGTCTGTCACATCCAGAAATATGGTATTTGGGAAATAGGAATATTCATAAATAATTAAGGGTAAAAATGACAAGGAGTAATAGAAGAATTTTGGGTGGAAAATAATTATTATAATTTTCCAAGTCAATTATGAAAAGTTTGACTAATTAAGGAAAATTGGTCAAGAGTAAATAGGGGAAAAATAATTCCAAGTCTCAGAAAATTAAGGAAAAATAAGGACAAGGTTCCTTGAGAATTATATGGAATTATAAAATTGGTTTTATGACCAATTTGCGCTTAGAGAAATTACAAAGGAATTTAAGCTAATTTAAGGTCCTTATTTGGAAAATTCCAAATAAATATATTTAAGAAGGATAAAATCCCAAGAAAATTCTTATGAAATTCCAAGGAATTATAAGAGATTATGAAATTAAAAGAAGACCCTCAAGTATCCAGGATTTTTTCCAATTCTTTGGAAAAGTGGAAAAATCACTAAAGAGAAGGAAAATAGTTTTCCTTTTTATTTAATTATTGGGAAATTAAATTTGAGACAAAGAGGGTAATTTGGGAAGATAAAAATAAGGAGAATAATTTATGGATTTGAAAGAAAATAATTACAGAGGCCAGAGCACTGTAATTATAGCAAAGAAGTTAGACCCGGAGTAAAAGTGCACCGATAAAGTGTTGATCGGAGCCTTGCACTTTACTTGGCCCATAAGCTACTACTTGTCAAGCCTTTAATGGATGATAATTAGAGCTTTCCAAGTGTCAAGCTACCAATGGAGAGGATCTTGACTTTGGAATTTAATTACAATGTGAATTAAGTTAATTAAAGAGAAAATGCAAGACTAAGTAGGCTTATGACACTTGGCTCTTCATTAATTGTGGTAGATGGGATATTTTGATAGCATTGATGAGCTCATCTCTCCCCTAAATCAGATGGGAATTTCGTGCAAGGCATGAAGAGAGGGAAAAAGAGAGAGTTTTGAGGGAAAACCAAGAGAAAGGCATCAACTTTGGTCATACAATCAAAGTTCAAGGTGAGTTCTTGGCTCTAGATGTGTTCTTGCCTTGTTTTCTTTCTCTTTTATGGTTGAAAATATGTCTTCTCTTCCTCTTTTGATGCTGGCCAAACTGGTTGTTTAAGGGGAAAGGGAGTTTTGCTCATCACACTTGTTAAAATACTACAACACAAGCTAGATCCTAGTGTTTGCAAGTGATTATAGTTGGTTTTGAAGCATTTTTCATGGTTACTTCCTTGAGTGTCATTTTCGGCCAAGACAAGATATGAACCCTAGGATGTGTTTTTCAAAGTTTTGAGGCTTTCATTGTGTTCAAAATGAAAAATGGTGTAGGGTAAACCTAAAGAACAAGTGTTGGAAGCCATAGAAGCAAAGTTGCAATTTTTGAGTTTTAAACCCTAAGGGTTCGGTCAAGCTGAAACTGGACGAGGAAAATTTATTTTGTTAAATCTAAGTAGATATTTGGAATCTACATGAAAAACCATGTAGGAAAGGGTCAAGAGGGAATTTTAGGGTTTATGGAAAACAACTCTAAAAATTCAAAAAAAAGATAGAGGCTTTAAGGGGGTTAGGAGCTTCTTGAGTTATGTGATTAATTTTTATGTGGAATGTTTAATAATACTTGCTGCCCTTTTTGGGGATTGCCATGTTAGGGTTTGGCATTTGTGGAAGCAAGAAAGAAGAACAAGAAAAATCAAAGATCATTGGATTAAGGTAGTAAGATTTAATTAGCCTTAATGTTGAATGTTGCATTGATTGCTATGCAATTTCATGTGCTATTATGTGGTTGAACTAAATGATGAGGATGATGATGATTGTGTAGCTATACTCCTTGCTTTATGTGCCTTGGCTATTGCATGTAGAGTGCTACATGTATGAGGTAAAGTAGTTCCCTATTAATAGCAAAAGGTTGGAATGCTTGTGATTGATGCATGTTAATGTTTTGGTTGATTGATCTTGCTACTGGGATTTTCAAAAAATCTCATCCCCCAAAAATAATGTAACATTTTAGGGCCTGAACTTCTCAAGAGCAAGCTGCAGAATGGAGGCTAATTATGGTGTCATACCATAAAATTTTCGTGGACATTTGGTTATGTATAATTATCAATGGGTGGTGCTGTAACCCTTAAGCAGGACATTAGTTTAGAGCCACAGTTTATTTAGTTACTGAACGAATTTCAGCACGAAATTTGGTATGCCTATAGTTTGACGTCCTGAACTTCAGATTGATAGGCAGCACGTTAAAAATGGCCAAGTATACGATTTTTAATGATTTTTTGAAGTTAAGGTCAGAATCTGGAAAAAGAGTTTTTGGCAAATGGATAATGTTACCTTTCACAAAAACCTGACACTTTTTCATAAGGAATTGGATAACGATATTATTTTTCTTGAAAGAGGACTTAAAGAGCTTTAAATAGAATTTTGAACCACCTCATTTTGATTTTTATGGAATAAGTTATGAATTTTTGAAGTTGGGCCAGAAAACTGGATTTTTACCCCATGAACAGTAAAAATCCGAAAATCAGCGTTTTTTCATGAATTTTTAAGCCCAAGACCATCCAATGTGGTCTAAAATGGTTTTTATTAAACCCTAAGTGGATCCGATAGTAAGGTGTGACATTTTTGATATCAGAGCGGAGTTCTGGTATAGGTAGATAGCTCTGCTTAGTTAATATGTCAAATTAAAGGAGCAAGAATTACATATTGTTACTCTGGAATTGTGATGGAAACCACAATGGATTGGGACGCAAGATCCGAGAAGTCGGTCAATGACTGGGACGTTAACATGACTGATCCCACTCAAGAGAATCCAATAGGATGGACTATGGGAACTAGCTAGCTGCCTAGAGTACTCAAACAAAGGAGTCCAACCATTACCGAGAGCATAGGGCTAACCTTTTAGTTAGGTTACTGTTGAAAGATTTAATAAATCTTTCTAGACCCA